>NC_057801.1:739760629-739783323 GCF_018294505.1 Triticum aestivum
CAATGTGAGGGGGAGTTATAGTTCTACCCCTGCCTTTAGGCTTCTCGGCTTGGGTGTGCGTACACAGGGGGGATAGTAGAGTAACTTTGCTTCTCCCCAAATAGTGGGCGGGAGCGATTTCGGGCGAGGGGGGGCGTGTTTTGAAATATAGTGGGCGCAAGCGATTTCGGGTGAGATGTGCGTGTTTTGAAATAGTGGGCGCGAGCTATTTCGAGCGAGGAGAGCGTGTTTTGCCGACCATGGTTTATGAATTATTTGGCACATGTCATTTCAGCCGAGGAGAAGGCGCGCTTGGATGAAGTTACGAACCTACCCTCAATGTACAACGGGCCAATTGATGCGTGTCCCACATAGGACGGTAATTTCGCATCTCCCATTTATTTGCTCGGGCGAATTCCACCAAGCGGAGGATGTTTAACGGTTCGTTCAAATTTTGGGAGAACAGCATCCACGTCTACCTTACCAAGTCGATTCGTATCAAATTTTGAAATATTAGCTTGCCACTTCTTTTTTAGATAGAGAGATGATGCTCGGGGGTAATGTGTTTTTACATGCTCGTTGCTAGCGATTTACTATATGACAAATAGTTGACCCACTCAAAAACGCGAATCAAACCCAAAATGAAATATCTTGATTCAATGAAATAGCTCGTTCACTAGGTCAAAATAGTGAACTAAATCCAAAATTGAACACCTCAATCGAGTAGCATGTTGTACAATATTATAGTACTCCATGAACATGTTGAAAGTCAAATTAATGAACTTGTTTGATATACGCATATATCCGTTCATGTGTGGATTGCAGACAACATGTTCTCCAATTTAAATATTTGAATGCAAGTTTATATCGAAACATGGTTTATATCAGTCTTTGATGCATAAAACGCGACCTCCCCTCTCCCGGACTCCTGTTCTCTCTCTCTCTCTCTCTCTCTCTCACCGACAATCTTCAATTCTGTCACACGCATCCGACACAAAAACCTTGTTGGTCCCTCTCCCTTTCTCTCCATCTCTCTCTCTCTCTCTCTCTCTCTCGCTCTCTCTTTGTGTGTGTGTGGGGGGGGTCTTTCTAGTTCGCATGCATATATATTCCATCTATAGGTCTCTCTCACACACTATGTATGATACTCTAGCTAGTCCAAGCTAGATATCTTGCGTGCACTCATCGTACGCACACAAATTCCTTGGCTCGTTGCCCGTAACTCTCTCACGCACCACTCTGTCGTCTCGGAGCTCTTCTCCCTCTATCAAACTCTCCATCTACCTAGGTCACACATACACATGCATATCTCACTCGCACTCGATAGGCCCATCTAAAACTCTATCTCTCTCCCTCATTCTCTCTCCATCTCACACGCACACACACACAATCTCATGCCTAGCTAGCCAAGTATGATGGTCTCTCACTCAATTGTAGGCACAAGCAGTCCCCCCTATATGTATATGACTAGTTAATCTTAGTCTCCATCACAAACATGTGCATGGTCTATCTCGATTTCTCTCGGGGCATCTTTCTATCGCGCACGCACCTCCCTCGATCTCCCATCCATATAGTCCCCTCACGATCTCGAGGGGATCCCTCTATCACAAACACACCCTCTCTCCCTCCCCATGCGTCCATGTCCTCCATGTGTCCCTCTCGACCTTTGCTCCTTGTTGGCCAGACCTCTATTGGACATGTGCTACAGGGGTGTCTCTCTCCGTTGCAAACAATCACACACTAGCTATCTTCGTGTATCTCCTCGCCTTGCTTTTTTATCTCGGAGATGCATGCGTGATATGTTTGCATAAGAAACGAAAACACACACTCTCTCTCTAATTTGTAGTTTGTTGTCACTTTCTCTTTCACACACATACTCTTTTTGCACACTTACTCATTCTCCTTCACACGCACTTGATCTGTCTCGACTTAGGCACTCTCCTCGGTCCATAGCATATAGATTTATTGAAAACTCAAACATCACAAAGTTTGACCATGTACGTGGAGAAAAACAATTACATCTAGAATGGCAAACATATACCATTAGATTCACCATGAGATGTAGTTTTGTACGATGTATCTTTGGTATTGTAGATATAAATAACATTTGCGTAAACCTGATCAAAGTTTCCAAAGTTTGACTTCTAAAAAATTTACATGCACTGCATTATCGAGCGGATGGAATATCTCTTTCCCCCTCTCAGCTATCAGACGCACCACTCAGCCTTATAGGGGCTCCTCAATCTCTCTCAAACTTTATTGGTCAGTTTGGTTCGTGACCTGACTCTCATGCCTTGATGGCCAGTACTGCCTGGTGTGGACGTGAGATGTAAAATATTTCTGCCTGGCCAGGCTTGTGTGGTGCTGAAGTGTTTGGTTCATGCCTGGGCCAGGAAAAGCATCAACGTCCCATCAATCAATCCATGCAGCAATTATTTAATTCTAATATCCATCCGAGTTGTTGTTAGCCTCGTGGCCGCACGACTAGGCATGGCCAGGCGTTCGAAATCGGTCGCCTGGGCCAGGCTACTTGTAGTGTGTGGAGTCCAGCCAGGCTAATTAAAGTGCAAGGGGATCCAGGCCAGGCGGGCTTTCTTTTTCACAGGGTAGAAACCAAACAAGCATGCATGAAATCCAGCCACAACCCCAGGCCAGGCAAAAGATGCTTAGGACGCAAGCCAAACTGACCTTATATCTCACTGGTTCACACATACACATGTCTCGCTCACGCTATACATATAGACCCATCCAACACTCTCCGCCATTGTTCTCTCTACATGTGACACGCACCCCCCCCCTAAGTACCATAATCCCTCACTCCATCATAGGCGCAAGCACTCCCCGCTCCTAAGTATGATTATCTCTTACTAGCCATCAGGAACACACGTATTGTCTCCTTCCATCCATACGCCTATCTCGATATCTCTCGGGGCATCTTCTATCGCGCACAGACCTTGTCACTCGATCTCCTACCCATGTAGTCCAATCACGATCTCCAGGGGATCTCTCTATGACAAACATACAATCTCTCCTCCCCATGTCTGCATTTTCTCCGTACGTCTGTATCGACATCTCTCCCTTGTTTGTCAGACCCCTCTTGGCCACGTGCTAGGGGTCTTGCTCTCTCGGTTCCAAACAACCACACACTATCTCCTCACCTTGCCTCCGTTGTCGAAGATGCATGTGTGATATGTTTGCATAAGACACACACGCCTTTTCTCTACTTTTATCGTGTGTTGTCCATGTCTCTTTCACACATGCACACACACTTTTTTCACTCACTCTTTCTATTTCTGTCTCTCTCTCTCTAGTTAGGGACTCTGTCACGTCCATAAGCATATGGATGTTTTGAAAAGTCAAACCTCAGAAAAGGTTGACCAGGTATATGTGGAGAAAAACATTTACATCTAGAATGATCATTAGATTCATCACAACATGTACTTACTTCATACTATCATTTATCTTTGGTATTGTAGATATAAGTAATTTCTTTATAAACTTGGTCAAAGTTTCAAAAGTTTGACTTTAAAAAAATGTTGGAACTACATTATCGAACGGAGGGAGTAGCTCTTTCTCTCTCTCTGTGCTATCTCTCACGGGCCTCCCCTCTCACTCGAACTCTCTATACCAACAGATTATACACTCACTGTGTCAGCGTATAGCTCCGTATATTGTTTAGTTGACCGGTCAACTAGTCCACATGCTGCCTTGTCAGCTCGTGTTCTGTATCTTCGTGTGTTGGCCCATGTGGCAGTGGGTGAAAATAAGTAAACTAGAGGCCCATATGACACGCGGTGAAGTAAACAAAGTTGAAACCACTCGGGGTAGCACCCCGCACGCAAGTAAATTGAGGGTGCATTGAGGACACACTTCTTGCGCGTGAAGGACGCACTCACGCACAATAAACCACTACACGGCGGCATGCACAGAAGGACGCACTCGCGCACACCCAGCACACAACACACACCAGCACACGTGTACACCAGCGTCACTGCTGGTTGAGATAGACGGCGAGGCAGCCAACAAGCGAAGGCGGCTCGAGCCAAAACCGCATCCGGCGAGCCTGGACTTCATCAGCAGCCTCCCCGATGACATGCTGCTCGTCATCATCGGCCTCCTCCCCACCAAATCTGCCGTTTGGACCGCCCTGCTTTCCCGGCGGTGGCGCCCCCTCTAGTGCCACGTCCCCCTCAACCTCACCGTTGACAGCTGCCTCTGTGACGGGGATTGCAAACGCATGGCCGCAGTCTCCAAGATCCTTTCATTGCACCCTGGGCCAGCCAAACGCCTTGACATCCGCATGTTCAGTACCAACTGCAAGGTCCAACCCAAGTTCGATGAGTGGTTCTTATCCCCCGCCCTAGACCAGATCGAGGAGCTCAGCTTTGAAGCTGGACGATGTCGCTCTCTGCCGCCCTCCGCGCTCCTCCTCACGCCAACACTGTGCCGCGCCAGCTTCAGCTCCTGCTATCTTCCCCAGATTAATGTCGCGCCCACCCTTCTTCTCCCTCAACTCAAGCAGCTCGACCTCTTCGACGTTGTTATCTCGAAGTAGGCTATGGAGCACCTGCTCCGCAGCTGTACTCCGCTCGAGTACCTTCGTCTTGAGAAGATCCACAGGTTCATTAGCCTCCACATTGCCTCGACAAATCTCCGATGGATTTATGTGTCTTGCTGGCCCCGTAACAAGACATCAATTGTGAAGAGATCACTCCAGCTGTTCCATGTTATGGTCATTGAGAATGCGCCTTTCCTTGAGAGATTGCTTGTATCGGATCTAGAAGGTCCAACAAAAATCAGGGTCATTGACGCGCCGAAATTGACAGCATTGGTGTACTCATCTGCCAAATTCTCCAAACTCTTTATTGGATCCGTAATCGTTCAGGTACATCACTCATCTTCTTCTCCGTCTTCTTGAAATTCACATTTTTAAATTTCTTCTTGATGTATTTACGACCGTCTTCCAGAAAATGATTCCCACAAGCTTGACCCAGTCCATGCGCACAGTGAAGATCTTGGCACTAAAATCTATCGGCCCCAATCTGGATCAAGTTGTTGGATTCCTTACATGCTTTCCGTGCACGGAGAAGCTACTCATCGAGGTGAAACTTCTTTCCTATTAGTAAACCGTAATCACAACAGAGCTCAATTTTTTCATAATTTTCCCAAATTATGATGACAAGTGTAGTGTTCAAAACTGCATCTACGCACTGCACCAAAAGAAATGTTTTTAGTATTTTTTCTCACGTGATCACCTGCATCATTTTTATGCTGTACTACTATAGTAGCCTAGGCTAGTCATAGTGGAAAGTAACTTAGACTACTCCAGTAACTCTATGGTTACCCTAAGAGCAACTACTACCTCTGTCCTGGTTTACTCTTCCAATTTTGTAGTATCAAAATTTGACCATAGATTTAACTGACAAAATGTTAATGCATGTCACTAAGAACTATATCATCGGATTCGTATTTGAACATAATTTCAAATGGTGTAATTTTTAGCGACATGCATTGGCATTTTCTTAGGTAAATCTATGGTCAAAATTTTATACTAAATATGAGGTAGTACTCCCTCCGTCCCAAAATTCTTGTCTTACATTTGTTTAGATACGGATGTATCTAACACTGAAATGTAACTAGATACATCTGTATTTAGACAATTTTAAGACAAGAATTTTGGGATGGATGGAATACAGAAGTGGGCTATGTAGGCCAAAACACATGCCAAATTCACTTGTGATGCATTTGGCATCGATGCCCCTCCATTGCTCACCTGGTGCCCCAATCTGGATCACCTAGTTTGCTCCGGTGTCAAATTAACTCATGCAATGAAAAAACACTGCGTGGGAGAGAGAGAGAGGACTGAGGCAATAAAAACCTTGTTTGGGATAGTGAGAGGCTGGTGTAGTTGGTTTGATTGATTTGTTTATACATGTGGGTATGTGTGCACAGCGGTGCCAACTCTCTCACATCGTGAGAGCGGTGCCAAAATCTTCTGATTTGACATCGATGCGTATTATGTGGCATACTTTTGCGAAATATGGCATCGGCCATATAGTGGAAGGCAACAAATGCCCAAGCTCTTCACGTGTTCCTAGTTAAATGAGAGGAAACAGAAAGAGAGAGAGAGAGAGAGAGAGTGAAAAAATATCACTAGCCAGCCAACCCTATCATATGAGCAATTGATATTGGTACCTCTTGATGACACCACAATCTTATACACCTAGCTGCTCTAATATGTTCTCTTCTTTTGTAGATAAAAAAAGACCCAAAAGTGAAAAATGTGCTGCACTATAACAATCTCATCGAATGCCTTGATCTCCATCTTACAGAAATTGATTTGATCGACTACCGAGGCAGCACATCTGAGATTAAATTGGCCAGGTTCTTTGTTCTGGAGGCAAGTGTGCTCAAGGTAATGAGGTTTGGCGTTCTCTGGCGCAACAATGAATGGCGTGCTGATCACCGCAAGCGTCTAAGCCTAAATGACAAAGTCTCCGCAGAAGCTGAATTTGTTTTGGAAACATCAAGTGGCCAAAGACTCGAAAACTTATTTGCCCATTAGTGACTTGTCAGGGCAGTGGATTTTAGTTTGTACAATATGCTGCATCCACCTGAAGTAACGAAAGTTCTTACGTAAACTTCCTAGTAATTCCCTCTTTGTAGGTGCAACATTACTCCTAACATTTGTAATATCAGTTTGAAACTTGTAATATTTCCGTGTCCTATTCTTGCGTTTTCAAAATCCTGCGAATCAAACAGGTCCTGAGATGGTGATGATGTTGTGCCTCCCATCTTTCACCAACAGCCGTCGGATCTAGATCTGACGCATACAAACCAAACTTCTCCATTTTTGCAAAAAGATGCCCGCACTTGTTACCTATTTACAAACAACTCCTTGTCTCTCACAATCAGCCTTATCTCCTCCCCACCACATCTAGAAGGCCGTGGAAAAATCTGGCGCGATGGACGCTGCCGGTGCCGTCCATCCCCAATCTTGGTGTTCAGTGCAATGCACGGGCATCTACGCACGAGAAATTATGTCGAACAGGGCTAGTTGTAAGGACAACTCCACCGCGCGACCCCATTCTGTCCGGCCCCGTCCGTTTGGGGTAAAAGGGACAAACGAGGCGGCCCAGTGCGCAACAGCCAGGACACATCTTGTCCATTTTGTGTCCGGGTCGACCCATTTCAAGCGCAAACTTGCGCCAGGTTTGGGTCACGGCGGACACCAAACGGACGCGCGCCTCGTCCGCGTCGGGGCCACGTGGCAGGCGGCCACCTACCTCCCACCCGCCCACATCAATGCATACGGGTTGGCGGCCCCACCTGTCATCCGCACATCGAAAGGTCGCCGTCCTTCTTTAAGTGGAAACCACGGACCGGTCGTCGTCCACACTGCCCCACGCCACCCCGCGGCCTCCTCGAAACCTGACAACCCCAGTCCAAAACCGTAGCCAAGAACTCGCCGGTCGGCCGGCCGCAACCATGGGGCTCTGGAACTATGGCCACAAAGGCAAGCACGACCGCGAGGATGGCTCCTCGTCGGGCGTCGCCGTGGCTCGATGATAAAGGAGGAGCCAGCCTCGCCATTGCCACCATGTCGTGCCCCCTCGCCGCCCGCGTTCTCCATCGCCCCCGCGTTCGCCAGCGAGCACGACCGGCACTACATCCACGCGTCTGTGTGCCACCGTTATTGGGAGACGAGGACGCCGCTCCCCTAGAGCGACGCCCACCTCCCCAACAACCGGCACCTGTCGGCCGACCGCGTGCCGATCCCGCCGGTCCCGGTGACCGGCCGTGCACGCCGCAAGGAGATCGAGCGCCGCCACCGCCACCTCCCGGACAACCTCTACTACGACGAGAGGTACGCCCTCGACTCGCCATTATGGGACACTCGGTTCTACAATGAGCACGACGCGTGGTGGGCGTCCTTCTTCACCAGCACGTCGACGGGGCCACGGCGGCCACGCCTAGAGCACCGAGCGGCTGCTCCCCAGGAGCGTGGGCGTAGGCGGGTGCGCGGCCTCACGCCCATGCCATCACCGTCGCCATCTCCATCGCCACCACCTCCTCCTCGCATGACAGCAGAGGAGGAGGCCCGTCTCGTGCAACATGTCATGGAGGACTCCATGAACACGCACGACGAGCAGCAATGGGACGGCTTGGAGGAGGCCATGGCACTCTCTGCCGCTGGCGACATCTCCTTCCCGGAGCTGCAGATGGCGGCCATCACAGAGAGGAGGGACGACGCGATGGAGGAGGAGCCACCGGCCACGTTCCAGGAGCTGCTGGGCTAGGGGTGGGGCTGGTCCTGCACTACTCCGGAGATGGCCGCCGGCGTGGGCGTGAACTGGTGCGCCACTCCGCCGCGGTTACCGGAGCGGGAGGCGTCGCCACAGGAGGAGGTGGTGCAGGCACCTCCCGCCATCCAGCCCGACCCCGTCTACCACGCACTGTCGGCCCACCTGTGGACGCCGCCGGCCTATGTCGACCTCTTCAGCGACGACAACGACACCGGCGGCCACTGAAGATGACCACGGCGACGGCGTCGACGGGCACGGGCAGGAGCGTGCCGACGGCGGCCGTTTTTCTTTTCCTTTTTATGTATAATTATTAATGTCACTCGGACGTGAAACTGGGCCGTTTTGTGGCCGTGACCCCCTAACTAAGTTCTATGTTTATTAAACTACGTTTATTTACTTTTTTAGTCATTTTATTTATGTTTCTATTTTTTTAAATCATGTTCTGAGACGGACGTGATTTGGGGTGCAGCCACGCGGTGGGCACACACATGACCCAACGGACAAAGCCGGACACGGGCGAACCCATCGGCGCCCCAAAGGGACAAAATCCGTCCAATTCAGACGTCTGTTTGGGGTCGTGCGGTGGAGTTGGCCTAAGCAGGCTAGCTCTACAGCCATGATGATAGTGACTGCAGACGATGAGGCTGACTATGGTATGCCAAACACGGCGCCTATACTCAGGTGTCATCTCCGGCGCAGGGTCTTGTCACTTCACTGTGAGGAGCAGCACGTAATAATTTGACCAACGGGTAGTACAGTGCTAGTACTCCTACTGCATTGGTAGTACTACTACTAGTACTAGTAGCACCACCGTCTGGATTTAGGAGTACTACCACGTCCATCTGGATTTCAGTATTTGACTAGCAATATCTAGTAATGCATGTCACAAAAAATGTACTACTCCCTCTATAAATAAATACATGGTGTATTGTTTTATTCCTATTGGTGAGAGAACTTAATGTATTTTTACTAACTAATAGGATTACATGCAATGTACTAAACATTGCATGTCATGTTTGGTAGTCGCAAGTCATTGAAAGCATGCACGGCCCACATCTCTCATTGGTTTATATGTCACGAAATAAGAAACAAGGTGGGAGTTAATGTACCGTGCCTAAGTGTTTTGGGATTATTTGGTTTTCGTAAGGTGACTTACACAACATTTTTGTTTACATGCATTAACATTTTATTAGTTAAATCAAAGGTCAAAACTTGGCGCAAAATGCAAAGGGGACCAATAAACCAGTAAACATCAAACTTCTCTCGTTTGGTCCCAACTAGAGGTCCGGTGAGATGACTATATACTGCACCGACACGGAGGGGAATGCAGCTTCATTGACTTACTGCAACTGACTTTGGGTGAATGACACGTGGGCCCAACGGGTGGCTGGCCCACCTATCATACAACCAAAGGCAGGTGCAGTAGAGGGTAGAGGAGTAGTACGAAATCCTACGCCCTTACGCACGCTAACCAAGGGCAAGAGTGATCACTGGAATCACAAGTCAGTTGACTACAAGCTAAGCTAGACCCATGGAGGTGATGAGCGCGAGCATCAGCCGACTGTGCCAGATGGTCCACGATGCCGGCCTGCGGCCCAACACCGAGGAACGTCTCCAGGTATTGCTTGAGGCCGCCAGGGCGAGGGGACGCTTGGACGACAACTTCGTCTCCTTATTCGACGAGGTCCTCGTCGGTTTCCTCGACAAGTTCACCATCGTCAAGAAGCTCGCGGACGACTTTGACGTACGCCTCCTGCTGAGGTGCCCAGGCTCTGCGATACCCGCCACCCTGGCCTCAACGGCCACTATGGTGACAACCTCTTCGACGCACTGGTGGCCCTGCGACTGCCCACCGTTGTGCCGGAGAATGTCCACCTCGAGGTCGCGCTCATCGGGCAGCGCCTGTCGCAGCAAGACACCATCGACATAATCACCCACGTCTACGCGCAAATCATCCACAAGGACTATTACATGCAAGAGGAGGATGATAGGACGCTGGCCTTCTTGGACCGTAGGGAAACCTTGGACGGCATTGTTCAGAAGCACGTTGAGCTCGCCGCCAACGCCGCTGCTCCTCACACGTCGGTTGGTGACCCGGCGCACTAGGGCGTGAGGATGTCGTTGATGGATTCGTATGTATTTTTATCTTTCCGTCAAATCCATGTAGTACTACTAGTAATTATCTTACCTTTCGCATCAACTTCATAATTTTCGTACGTACTCCATGCATGAACGGCGCCAGAACCAAACTTCTCATTACTCTAGGCAAAATCGTTATTTTCTATCTATCGGTCGCGCCATGGAGCAGAACCAAATTTTACAAGTTACGAGTTCAAAAGGAAAAGGCTGCCGTGTTCGCGTTGCACCCCCACACGGTTGGTCCGGCACGCCGCTCAAGGGGGAATGTGTGCGGTGTTGCATTTTCACTTACAAGTGGGACCGTAGTTGAGCAAACCGACTATCGGCAAACCCCCACCCCGCCCACCGTGCGATGGCTGAGAAAACAGGAGGGAGAAGAGATGGCTGTATCACGGACTCCAAGAAAATTGGTGTCAAATGGGACTCGTGTGGGTGGCGTGTGTCGTACTACTAGACGTGAATGCTAGTTATGGCCCATGCCACCCCACTATATCGAGCCTATATCGAGGTGCTGGTTACGTAGAACAAATTTCCTGGAGTCCGTGCTCAGCCCTCCTCTATCTCTCTTCTCAGCCAGCCAGCGGACGCGCGGAGCCCATCGTCTATATGCTCACATGCGGTCCTACATGTCAGTGAAAATGCAAGAGGACCCACTGAACCTGCACATCTTTCACCTCGACGTGCTGGTGATGAAAAACAAATCCAATAAAGATCTTTGGTGGCCGCTTTAGGAGTTACTCAACAGTAGTAAGATTCTATTTACAGTTTAACCCAAGATGCACATCACATGGCTTCAACTACCACTCTATTTTCTTGCATGACACGACCTGGATGCTGGATGTCGCACGTGTCGGCAAAAGGAGGAAGAACCCGACCAAATCTTCGGTTGTGCTCTCGGATTAGACTAGTTGTGCTAACTTGAAAATTTTATTGTGTACTCCCTCCGTTCCGAAATACTTGACATCCATTTGTCCAAAAATGGGTGTACCTATATACTAAAACATGTCTAGATACATCTATATTTTGACAAATAGAAGGCATGTATTGTGGAACGGAGGGAGTAGAATGGATGCAAGTTTTGTTATTGGGAAGAAGAGTACATCGATATATTGATAGAGCGCAATTTAGTAGATGTTCTAGCACTTTTAGCTGGCATAGAGGCTAGAGATGAGACTAGTGCAATTGTTGATACTCCTACTAGAATAGAGGCAAGACATGCGACTAGGATGCGAGGAAGCAACATCTACTTCTTTACACTCGAAGAAGAAAGAAGCACGCAAGATCGAGCCTCCATAGATCAACAATGAATGCATCGAGAAGGAACTAATCCAACTTACACGAGCAGTTATGGAAGTTGGATATCTTCTAATATGTATTCTTGTGGTTCTTGTTTTCTTTGGTCTTGCTTTTCTACTCAAAATTATCGTTGGAGTTCGTGCAAAATGGAGGTCCCTTTGGGGTCGTGCGTTCGAGTTGTCCTTACAAGTGGGACCGCAGTTGAGGAAACCGACTATCGGCAAACCCCCACCTCGCCTGCCGCATGATGGATGAAGTTAGAGAAACGACGAGGTTGAAGAGATTGCTCTAGCACGGACTCCAAGAAATATGGTGTCAGAGGATGTCGTGCTGGTGGTGTGAGCCGTACTCCTGGACGTGAATGCTTGTTCTGGCCCATGCCACCCTACTACTCCTACTACTTATATAGTACTAGTATCAAGGATTCGAGGAGCTGGTTACGTACAGCGAACACATTAATATAATGCTACAGTAAAAACACCCGCCCGACGCGCGAAGCATGTGAAGCTAGTACAAATAGTGTACTACTATTGTTGATTGGCCTCATCTGACAACCTGTTGCAATGCACGTACAATTATGTATTTGGAAAATATTTTTTTGCCTCGTCGCACCACTCACTCAGAGAAGCGACTCGAAAGCCATTCATAAATTTAGTAAGTTTATCACAGGCATATCATTTTATTACATACAACAGGTCATCAACCCACATCGACAAGGAGGATACATTATAAATACTAAAGTTTTGATCACACAACAAATAATAAGCAATGAAATGAACTTCAACTCAACCAATCCTCGACGTTGGAAACGCTTGCTTTGAACCACAAGTGATTCTCTGGGACGGGCCATCCATTGTCAATCTCGAGACCAACGCATGACTGATCCTCCAGGCTGAAGCGACCTACTATATCAGTACCAGGGTAGGGAACCACCCAAATGTCCAAGGTATAGATACATTTGCTTCTCATAAATGTTATTAGTAACGTTGTGTGAACAGCAGTTGGATCGCCTTTCACCATCATTGGATAGTTTTGTCCAAGGAAGAGCGAGTTTTCTCCAAGACAATCAATTCTGTACCAGGGAGAAGGTGTTGGCGCTAGCACACTAGTATCCATCCCGAGTACCATGCAACAGGTGTTGGAAGAGGTCCGGAGAGTTCGACCATGGGATCCATCGGAATTAGTTGCAAGGCGCCACAGAGTATATGGGCACTGCTCGTCCTCATGCTCGTGATCATCACCATTGTCATATCCCCCTTGGTTATAATTTTTTTCGAGTATAGGTGGTGGAATGTTCACATGACCTTGGAAACACAAGAAGAAGGTTAATTAGTAAAGGGAAACTTGCTAACCCACATACATGTGGATGAAACAATTATAATTACAGTGGAAGACAAACGTTCCGAAACTACGAGGATCCCATGCAAAAACAGTGCCATGAGTGGTGGAAGCAAACACAAGGCCCTCATATTGAATTGCATCACAGTACACATCCTTGTACAGAAACTGATTTTTGAGCAATATCCATCCAGTCGAACCACAAAGGACGGCAACAAGCTTGTCGAAGATAGCAACAACTTCATAGTTCGTGTAATCCCAAGAGCGGTTGGGAACTCGAAAAATTGCTATCTTCCATAGAAGACAGTCAGCATGATCGTATTTGAACGTGCATACAATACCGGTGTGCTCAACCTCTGGGCAGTCTGCTGAGATTTTTGGAAGTGGAACCCATTGACGAGTGTATACATTCACAAGTTCCCACTCGCAGTTGGACCCAATATAAACAACCCAATCTCCATTTGCGCCTGCCCAAGCCTTACCCTCAAGCGATAGCATCTTAACATCATACGTATCATTATCAAGCGGCATCAACTTGCACAAGGCGAGGCCTCTATCGTCCCCGCGCCAGTCATCAGGGCCACGCCGAAGAAGATAGGGGAGATCAAACCGCTCCTTGACCCTGGGGTTCCTTGTAATGATGTTATTAGTTGAGTCGAGAATGGTCTTGAACAAACCTGCCATGCTAGCCGAGGTGATGAGGTCGCACCAATCAATGAGTTCCTCCACCACGTCATCTTTCAGATCGGGGCAAGAATAACGGGGTCGTTTCCGGCCTGTTCCCTCCATGGAGAAGACGATCGAACAATGGCAGAAGGAAGGGTGAAGTAAAATGGAGGAGGGAGAGGAAGAGCGTGCGACAGTAGTTCCAAATTGAGAGGGAAAGGCGAAGAGTCGGTGGATGGTTGCCAGTTTGCCACGGTACACGAAGAGGCGCCCCGGCCTACACGTCCGTTCAGAAATACTAGTAGAAAAGGACTCGCCGTCATCTCACTGATATGTTGGAACGGGACCACATGTCAACGAAACATGGTGTGTAATTTCTCGTGGAAAATGCAATCTGGCCGCGTTGGCCCGAGGTGCTGCATTAGTTATTGACCTTTATTTTTTTAATGGCGTGCCGTTCAGTTTTGAAGCATGACTAACTGAGAAAATATAAACTACTCTACCACTACTCCACCTCCAGTGCTAGTAGTATAAAAAAGATGTATAGGATGGAGCTTCAGCGCTTTCTTGCTAAGGGCTACCCACTTGCTTCTCACACTATCACCCTCTCTCCAGATCTAAAAAAGACGGCCTCTCTCTCCCTCCTCGCCGGTGGTCACAGATCTGCAGGGGAAGAAAAGGACGTGCAGAGTTGACGCACTCGTCATCGGCGAGCGAGGTCACGCACTGACAGCAAGGCCGTCCTCTCAGACCTAGCGCCCGTGCGGGATGTCCTCCGTCCCCAAGCTTGCTGCCGTAGTGTGTGCGGAGGACGACGACCATGAGTGAAGCCACTTCTCGCTGACCCTCTGGTACGCTACCTCTTTTCGAACCATACCCTTGTTCTATTGCCCCATCTGCCATGTCGTTGCATGTGGATCTTTTTCCACTCCACCATCTTCCCAATTTGCTATCATCTGCTCTGCTGGCCACACAGACGAAAACCTTAATTTGCACTATTAAAGGAAACCCTACTTCATGCAGACTAATCCATGTCTAGGTTTAATAAGGAAAGGAAGGGAGACTGTACTGTCCAAGAGAGTAGGCATCGAACCCGCATCTAGGTTGAAAAGGCGAAAAATCCGTAGCTAAGGAACGAGTCTCGTGTCTCTTGGTTGAAGAAGGGTAGAAAGGCATGACAACGTAATAAAGAATGACCAGGTCGATTGGTTTGTTGTCCTCACATAGGAAAAAGGTGGCTAAAGAGAACAAAAATGGGACGTAATCCACATATGCTGCCTGGATATTTGTTGCTCTGGGCAACCATACCTCCCTCACCACTCTGCGTCCGTGGAGGTACATCGTACTGGTGCGCCCACTATCCGAATGGGCCTCCCATGCTCTTATTTCCACTTTTTTGCTGTTACTATAATGCCAGCAGTCTAGTCAAGCAATGCTACTGCTAAAGTGATGCCACATTTAACTAATGCCACACTCAGTCTAATGCCACCGATAAATTTAAGCAATGCCATTTAATGTCACTGGATTATTTCAAGGTTAGCTGTTGATTGTGGATGTATTAAAGTTTTTTCAGCTAAAGCATTCTAATGCTGTTGCACAACCAGTATACAAACGATGAAACTTGTTACTACCTTCAGATTTTTGCACTGTTAATTCTTATGGATTACATACCTCACTTTCATGAGATAAGTTAATTTTTTTTGTACAGTGTCACCAAAATGCCAAGGCGCTGATGTCATTTTATTTTGGTTAAACTGCACAAAAAATTATGAAGACAAGATGAAAGGTCAAGAGTGGGCACCTCCTCCTCTGGCTGTTCTCTTGATTCGTTCGATCAAGTTTTTATGTTTGATCGATTATCAAGAGTGGGATAGCAATTTTTTAGGTCCCCACGAGTTTGAAATGATATTTACCTTGGAGGTACATGGTTTGCAATTTTTTTATACTGTCATTAGTTAATAATGCTAGTTACCTTCAGACATTTGTATTTGGTTTAATGCTCATGCACAGCTAGTATACCAATGCTGAAACCTGTTACCTTTACATTTTGTATTGTTAATTCTTATAGAAATCTTCCAGTGTTAGAGTTCATTGAAGTCTGTTCAGTAAAACCATTGTACTATACCTTGTAATAAACTAACTAGTCTAATGTTGCACTAGCCACTGGATTAGTGTATATTTGTAGTATTCGAATGGTGTTGCATTAGCGTATGGACATAAATATAGTGTGGCAAGCTTTCCCAGATATGTGCTCAAGAAAACTACTACCTGTTTTTCTAAATACTAGACGTTTGGGTACTTTAAATTGAACCGCAAAAATGTCTTATATTAAGGAACAGAGGGTGTAGAGTTCACTCAAATTATCCCGGTAAAGCTAGTCACACCTTTGTTAAAATTAATGTTCATTATGTTATCGGAGGAGGTCTGTATGTTTGTCTCTAATGCCTTTCGACTACATACCTGACATCATGATGTAATGTTAAGTCATTTCCTTTTGTACAGTGTCACTGAATTGTCAAGGCGGTGATGGCATTTTATTTTAGTTTAACTGCACAAAATATGCTTAAAAGAAGAGGAAAGGTCAGGAGTTGATCATTCTTTCGAAAAGAACTATATATGCCTTTCTGACATCAACCGATGTTGCCTTATTTATTCCTTCAAACAGGTGGTTAGAAACAGTCTTGCTACCTTCTCCATTAAGAAATTGGAATGCTTATATTTGTGAGTCTATGCTTCAACTAATGTCATTTTTACAGTAATCACACTTTCAATATCTATGCAAACAGGGATGCTCGATTTTAGTGGAAATGCACAAAAAGTCCAACTGGTTCAACATTAGGAGCATGTTTTCTTCCAAACCTTTATATCCAATTGGTGGCACTATGAGCTGTTCATTACGAAGGTACATGGTTTGCTACTATCTTGCTACTCTTTTTGTACTGTCATTAGATAGTAATACTAATGGTTTGCATGTGAATTTATTGGCAGGGTGGACCTACATTGGAGGTGCAGGACAAGATTCAATGATTGGATGCTCAATTTCGGTTGTATTGATTTCACCTCTTCCATCACTGTGAACATGGATATCCTTGGTCTGATGAAGAATAGGCGCTATATTTATGCTCTGAACCAGCAAATCAATTCAGTATGAAATTGTCCAGGGCAAAACACAACTGTATCAAATTGTCCAGTGCAGAACATGACAGATGCTAAGTGGAAGAGACATATTTAAACCGAAAATACAAGGTGTGGTATATGTTTACTAGCTGCTTGAAATTTGTGCAGACAGAGATGTCTGCCCGTTGCTATTTGGCAAACAAACAAAGTGACTGAACTGCACAAGAGAATAGTATAGTCACTGCATGCAGTGCCATTTGAAAATAGACACAGGAAGATTGGATAGTCACTTCATGGACTGCAAAAAAGTAGTACTGTACTATTTATTGGCCAACACTAGGTGCTTCATTGCTTTGGTCTGATTATACAATGGGCATCATTTTGCCTAAGTTAAAGTTTGTATTCCCAAAATAGTCTCGCGGTGTGATCGAGAGAAGACCAAATCATATTGTAGTGGATGTTCCTCCATCATGTGTGGTTCATTCTCATGGTTCCAGTTGTTGGTGTAACCACTTAAATTTGCAAGAGGAATTGTAGACTTCACAAACAAATTTGTCTTTCAGTCTGTACTGAATGTTGGCCAAGAGAAGCATCCATGTTAGTAGGAAGAACAGATGTTTTTTCTAGATCTTTGCTTTTGGAGCTACATATTTGTATATGATCTGTGAATCATTGAGATGCATTAACATGTTGATGTTATGTATGGGAATCGTACTAGTTGGTTTTAGTTGCGAGCAAGATCTGAAGTGGCTGATCTTTGCTTTTGGAGCTACATATTTGTATATGATCTGTGAATCATTGAGATGCATTAACAGTTACTTATTTCTGTTCGCTCAATGTTTACAAGTTACTGATCGATCACTAGCTAGCCTATTAATGCGCTCCTGGCAGTTTTATTTGTGATGCAAGATCTGAATTGACAGTTTTTTGAATAAAAATGCCTACATCTGAAGAAACTGACTAGCTACACTATCCTACCTACTCGATCCTACACGGATAAATAGTGGATCACACACATACTACCTCCTTTCCTGTTTGCAAGGCTCAATTCAAGAAACGACCTACTCCACCCTACACGAATAAATAGCGGATCACACACGTACTAGTACCTCCTTTCTGGTTTGCAGGGCTTAATTCAAACCTCTCACCAACCAAGGTACTCCCTTCGTCCGGGTTTATTAGTCCTATGAGTAAAGCAGCAAGACCAAGGCATGGCAATAATTAACGGCATGCAGAAGTATAAGCCTAATTAATTCCAGCAGTTTAAGTGGCTGCATGTGTGCCCTCTGCTGTGACTCGTTGCATGCTGCTCCGCGTACCGGGTACGAGCGATTCTTAGTGCCTGCATGTAGCCGGCCGTAATTAAGGAAGCTAACTAATGCGAAAAAAGATGCGCTTTAATTGTTGCGGGCTTTTTAAATCCGTGGAATCATTATTGACAAGGAGGGAGATGATTCGAGTGCACTTGTTTGACCGTCATGCCGGCGTGCGACCCAGATGGGACAGGACGGCACAGCCATAATTTCAGTTTCTCTAGTTTTCCATGGCAAGCTGGCGCGCTAAGCCATGTCTGCTTATGCATTGAATTCCGATGACCGTCGCGCTACCTTCTACCTATAAGTACTATTTCCTAGCCTTCTCCGGTGGCACCATGACCCAACTCGCCATATCCTCATAAGCCCCCACCGGCCCGATGTCGCTCGCCACGTCCGCCATGCCCCTGCCCGTCCGCGGTAGGCGAGGCCAAAGGCGGTCACCGCCGGAACTAGTGTTCAATTTTTCACTGGAAGGCAGACGGAGGGAGGAGGCATTCTATCTGTCTTTAGATGGCAATGCGGAGATCAAGGACTTGTTGAAGCGCGACCGCCTAGCGGAGGAGCAGGAGTTGTTGGAGCGTGACCGCCTGGCGGAGGAGCAGCGTATCACCGATTTGCGCCGCCAGTGAGACATGGAGCAGCAGCGCACCGATGCTTTGAGTCGCGAGCAGAGCGCCCGCAACTGGGCCGACTACGTGGAGGCCGGCGCCCGGCAAATAGCACTAGAGGCTGTCGGGCACGCAGGCGTTCGCGATGCCGATTTTTACTACCATCTCGTCAAGTGGGTTTCCCGCTTGGAAGCCCAAGCTTCGGTGGACCACACCGACATGGAAAGGGCCAACACGCGCGAGCAACGCGCCCTATCGCACCTCTGGAAAGTCCAAGGCGAGGCGCAGGACGCCGGTGCCGGTGTTTAGCGTGTACCGCAGATGGCGGCCGGCATCGTCTAGTTAGCTAAGAGTAAGTTAGTACTTGTACGCTACTAGAGTATTAGTGGGAGTAGATAGTTAACTTGGCTATGATGGTTGTTAACGTGAAAGTTCAGTATTCTATATGTGGATCAGACCTGTTACTTTGCTCTGAATGTTGAACTTTCCGTTTGAACGTATGGAATGGGCTGTTATTTTTTTAAATGGGTTGTATTTGTCCTCCACGGGTTTAGAGGCTGACTTGTGGGCCTACCAAGTTGACGCGTACACAATCAAGAGATGATTGTACGTGGAGAGGATGATAGCAGGGACCCGCCAAGGTCATGGCAGTACGCAAGCAAGTGCCTCCTTATTTCAAGCCAATAAAAAATGGCTCCTCCTAATGGATTTCTGACATCTGGGTCCCATGCCATTGTCAACGTAGTCAATAAACGAGAGAATTGCACAACGAGCAGCTGACACCAGGGACCCAGCAGCTCGTCTAGTTATTTTTGTTTTGGGTTAATTTAATAAATGCCACTCCAAATCTGGTGTTTCCGAGAAATGCCACTGCAATTTCCAAACTTTGAAAAATGCCATTTCGTGCCATTTCTAGTGGCATTTTTCGAAGTGTGGAGTGGCGTTTTTCAAAGTTTGCAAAAATTGCAGTGGCATTTTTCAAAGTTTGGAAATTGAAGTGGCATTTTTATGAATCGCCATAATTGGAGTGGCATTTATCTAATTTGTTTTTGAGATGGAAGCAGGGTGTCAACTGGGCTGTGCGGGACACTCTGGCCTGTCTAGACAACCTTTTCTTTTATGTTACCATAGACTAGCCCAGTAGTTTTTTTCTTTCTGAAAATGGCTAGCCCAGTTTTTTTGTGATTTGTCAAGTAAGTCGCTTTGTCAGGCCTGTTGGGCTGCAAATCTTTCAAGACGAGGAAAGCTTCATTCGGCTGCCCGAGAAAAAGTCCTATCAGTAATGAGAAATGGGCTATACATTTTTAAAACACATCAAACCGGCAATTAGTTTCAAATATCTTTTTTTCATTTCAAGATTTTAAATTGCGTTGATTTTTATGCGTGGACAATTTATTGTATTTAATATTGATATACATTTATTTTTAAAATTAGTCTGAATGTGACTCAAAATTTAGAGATTAAAAACAGTTCAGACTGCACCGACATATGCAAAATTTCGTATAATTTTTTAACAGTGGCCACAATATGGGCTGTAATGCTAACAAAAAGAATATGGGCTCCAAAAAACCGTAAGAATTAGCAAATGGGCTGTAAATTATTAGAAATAATGGCAGATGGCCTGTATGCTGTTTTCCACAGATTTGAGGCTTTCCTAAAAAAGGTTGACGCACAAGCATTGACTGTTGGATGTCCATCCAACGGTCGTCGTGCTTCTTCAATCTCTGCTCTTCCTGCTCCAGCCGCTCAAACAAGCGCCCTCCTCCCCGCGGCCGGCTGTGCTGCCATGCAGGCCTCACCGCCCCACCGTACTCCCATCGTTGGCCTAGGCATCCCTCTACTCACCCACACCTGCTGTTATTCTCCGGCGACGGCAGACGAACCAGTAAACCCTCGTACAGTCGTACTCCCCTCCACGTGGGAAACAATTGTCGAGTCTTCCCTAGCTCCATGTCGTTCCCTTCCTAGGCCTCGCCGTCGTCCATCGCCCTAGTGCTCTCGGCGTGGCGTGGTCAACGTGGTCAACGACTGACATGCATCTGAAATGGACTGTACGTGGAGAGGCTGACAGCTGGGTCCACGGCCGCACGCAAGGAAATGCCTCCTTATTACATGCAAAATAATGATTCCTCCATCTGACATCTGGGACCCACCGAAAGGGCCTCTATATTTCGCAAAAAAACGTTACCACCGTTGACAGCTTGGACCCACCAGCTATATCTTCGCACGCAAGGAAGTACCTCCTTATTACGCACAACAAAATTAATACTCCCCCTGCTAGCTGGGACCCAATATAGTGGGCCTACTAAGTTGACGGGAACGGAGGGCTTTGTCAACTTAGTCAATGTGCACGATTCTAGCTCGAGTGACCGTACGATGTCCATCCAACGGCCGTAGTGCTTCTTCAACCTCTGGTCTTCTTGCTCCAGCCGCCCAAAGCAGCGCCGGTCGTGCCACCTGCACCTGCCTCCCGTGGCTGGCCGTGCTGCCGCGGAGGCCTCACTGCCCCCATACTACTCCCACCGGTGGCCAGGCTATCCCTCTAGTCCACTCACCCACACCCCCTGTTATTCTGCGGCGACGGCACCGCAGCCGAACCAGTGAACCCTCGTACTCCTCTCCGCGTGGGCATCCACTACCGCGTCTTCCCTGGCTTCGCGTCATCCCCTTCCTAGGCCTCGCCGTCGTCCACCGCCGTGGTGCTCTCGGTGCGGCGTGGTCAATGTGGTCAATGACCGACTTCCATCGGAAGAGTACTGTACGTGGAGAGGCTGACAGCTAGGTCCACGGCAGCCGCAGGGAAGTGCCTCCTTATTACGCGCAAAATAATTATTCCTCCACCTGACAGCGGGGACCCATCGGACGGGCCACCGTATTTCGAGAAAAAAATGTTTCCCCCCTAACTGCTGGGACGCACCAGCTACATCTTCGCACGCAAGGAAGTGTGTCCGGGCAAAAAAACGATTCGCCCCCCTGACTGCTGGGACCCACCAGCTACATCTTCGCACGCAAGGAAGTGCGTGACAGTCGGGACCCACCTGGTCGAAGCGTACGTAGCGTTGTCATTCTGGTCGCGAATGTGTACGTACACATATACTGGTCCATGTAGAGGCGCGCACGTGTTGTAGTATAGGCGCGCACATAGCATGTATACGTACGTACAACGACCAGGGTGCAAGAAAGAAAATACGGCCACATACGTACATATGGGCGGGGTCTCGAACGCCTACTCGCACATACATACGGCCAGGGCTCGTGTACATGGCTGGGTCGGAACGGAGAAGCAGAGTCGTCGTCGTGTTCATGGGGAGCCAACCGACTGGGTCGGAACGGAATGCATCATCGTGTTCATTGGGAGGGCTTGGACGGAATAGGCGATGGAAATGAGGCTTGGTGTACCATAGAATGGAGGAAACAGCCTTGTGTTTGACCGGCCACATTCGAAGCGGGATGCTGTTCATCGGGAGGGGTCTGGCGTACCGCAAAATGGAGGAAACGGACATTCTACGGTCGAAATGGGGGTCATGTTTATCGGGAGGGGTGTGGCGTACCGCAAAACGAACGAAACACACTTGTGTTGGAGCGCTACGGTCGAAATGGGGGTCCTGTTCATCGAGAGGGTTGTGGCGTACCGCAAAACGGGACTCCACGGGATACTGTTCATCTCCACCGTCGACCTCCTCCAGCCTCCACGGGCTACTGTTCATCCACCGTCGACCTCCTCCAGCCTCCACCTGTAACTGTTCATCCACGGGCTCCTGTTCAACCAGCCTCCACCGCGTGCTACTCCACCGGCTACTGTTCAACCACACCTTTTCACGAGCTCCTGTTCAACCACCCCTCCACGGGTCACTGTTCATCCACCCCTCCATCGTCTACTGTTCATCCAGCCCTCCACGGGGTCCTGTTCATCTAGCCCCAACCGGCTC
>NC_057801.1:739783567-739860551 GCF_018294505.1 Triticum aestivum
CGTAACACTCACTGTTCATCTAGAGGCAGCATCGATCGGCTTCAGTTAGCAGCAGTAGCGAAGGAATCGCTCGATCGGGTTCAGTTAACAGCCATCGATCGATCGCTCGGGTTTAGTAATGTGTAGCCTGCAGTGCAATCTCTTGGGTTCAGTTAGAGCCCAACGCCTCACTCGGGTTCAGTTAGAGCCAACGCCTCGCACACACGCGCGTATGTGTACGAGAGAAACGCGCATCGCTCGGCCCTTGACCACCCACCGTAACCGGGAACTCCCCGAAATTTTCCTCGCCCTCGCTTCTACCACGGTTTTTTCCGTCATGGACGGCCCAAAGAATGTCATGCAACTGCATCTCCGGCCCGTCCAGGATGAAAAGCCCATTTTCTGTCATGATTTTTTGTCATAGAAGTAGGAGCCCACCACATCTATGATGATACCGGGTTTTGTCACAATTATCGTCTTAGAAGTGTCATAAGTATGACAGGAAAAAAATTCGTTCGGCCCAAAATGTCACGGATGTGTCTTTTTTTTGTAGTGAAGACAATGATTTGGTCGACCAGTTCCAACTGCTGTGACAGTTGTACGTCTGGTTGGAGTGGCTGAGTATTTAAACTCGAGGACACACAATCCTGGACACACAGTCCTCACCGTATTCTCCTTCAGCTAAGATCACGCAAATCTCGCCCAACAGTAGTGGTAAGTCTTTGCATGTGACTTCCAAACCTTCACAAACTCGGTCACTCGGCGATCCACAATTCCTCTTGGATGCTCAGACCATGACGCCTAACCGTCTGGAGGATACATTGTCCTCAAAGGTAACAAGTGTCGGTTCCACACAGGAACAATCTCTTCAGTGATGCTCAATCACTTTGGGTTTGTAGGTGTTTGGGTTTGGGATTTTGGTATTTCCTCACTTGATGATTTTTGCTCAAAGTCCTCGGAGGATGGGATGCTCTCAAATGACAAGTGTCAGTTTCTCTCGAAGCAGCCAACCAGCTAGTGGTTGTAGGGGGCGGCTATTTATAGCCTAGGGAGCAGCCCGACATGATAAGACATAAATGTCCTTTAGGATATGACCGTTAGGTGGGTAGATATTTTTAGGACAGCTGGCGCATAGCACAGCAATGGTCGGATATTTGAGGTTCAAATTCCTCAGGGCTATCATGTTCCTCACTGTGTAGGTAATCCGCACTGGAGGATTCCTAACTCCTCAGTCAGAACAAATTCCTTAGAGACCAGAAGATCTTCGTCTCTGTCACTGAAGAAATTGACTGAACTGATATGAGATTTCCAATGGCTTCACTCAAAGGATTTGGTAGGTGTAGGATTTTGAGATGAGCATCACTTGGAAATTAGTTTCCTTAGTATTACCTCGACCCCCTTTAACAGTATGGTGTTTCCTATGACTCAAGAAAGAGAAAAAGAAACTATGAAAACAAAAGTCTTCGCGCTTCATAATCCTCGCATGAATATCCAAGTCTTCAAGGTCACACCAATTTATTCACTTTCAAAGTCTTCAGGAGAACCAAAGTCTTCAGCCGAAGACATTCATTTTTAGGGGTCAACTTTCACTGTAAATATCAAACTCCTCATCGACTTATAGAGCCTGTGTACACTCACAAACATATTAGTCCCTTAACCTATAAGTCTTCAATACACGAAAATCACTAAGGGGCACTAAATGCACTTACAGTGGACCGTGATCTTGATGTGCAGACCAAGGAATGGAGGGACCAAGTCTTGGAGATGTCTTATGACATTGAGGATTGCATAGACGACTTTATGAAAAGCCTTGGCCAAACTGACAGGGCTAAGGCAGCAGGGCTTGTGCAAAGTGTGGTCCAGTAGCTCAAGGCACTGAGGGCGCGCCATCAAATATCCAGCCAAATCCAAGGGCTCAAGGCACGTGTTGAAGATGCAAGCAAGCGACGTATGAGGTATAAGCTTGGTGAGCGCACCTTCGAACCTAGCATCTCAAGGGCCATCAACCCTCGTTTTCCTTCACTCTATGCTAAACCAGACGGGCTTGTCGGTATTGGCAAGCCAAGAAGCGAGATCATCAAGTGCCTGATGGAGGGGATGGGTGCATCGATGCAGCAGCAAAAGGTGATATCTATTGTGGGTCCTGCGGGTCTCGGTAAAACTACACTTGCCAATGAGGTGTTTCGTAAACTAGAAGGCCAGTTCCAATGTCGAGCTTTTGTTTCCTTGTCACAACAACCAGATGTGAGTAAGATCTTAAGAAACATACTCTCTCAAGTCTGCCAGCAAGAGCTTCCTAGCACAGATATACAGGACGAGGGAAAGCTCATTGACACAATAAGAGAAGTTTTAAAGAACAAGATGTATATTCACGAACTTTTAATGAGGAGTTGGCTGATGGTACTGCATCATTTTTTTCTTCAGTATTGATGTTTATTTACTAACTTAGACATTCTACTACATTTTACTGTTGTTTAATTTAATTAAATATAGATGATTTTGTTTCATTTTAAGCATATGCAGTTCTGAATAGGCTTTGGTTCACAGTTCATGAGGTTATCGTTCTAAAGGGTTCTGAATAGTGCTTTGATAAATTCAACCCTTTGTGGTGTGGCCAATCCATTTGGGGAGGGGATAAATGGTTTTCTGTAATAATATATAAAAGAGAAATGATTATGTCCCCATAAACATTGAATTTCAAAAAACCTGAAGCCCCATATGATCCTCATGATTTACTAACATTTGACGACAAGGAAATATGCCATTTTATTTATTTTTCATATATTTTCCTTATTCATGAGATTTGCAAAACATGCACTTTGCAGGTACTTAGTTGTTATTGATGATATATGGAGTACTCAAGCACGGAAGATTCTCAAATGTTCTTTGTTTCTGAATGATCTGGGAAGCAGAATAATGACGACAACACGTAGTATTGATATAGCCAAGTCATGTTGCTCTCAACGCCATGATCATGTCTATGAAATAATGCCTCTGACGGCAGCCAACTCTAAGAGTTTATTTTTTAAACGAATATTTGGCTCAGAAGATATATGTCCTCCTCAATTGGAAGAAGTCTCCTCGGAAATATTAAAAAAGTGTGGTGGTTCACCATTAGCAATTCTTACAATAGCAAGTTTATTGGCTAATAAAGCTTGCACAAATGAAGAATGGGAGTGGTGTATAATTCGATCGGTTCCACACTGGGAAAGGACCCCGGTGTAGAAGAGATGAGAAGGATACTTTCTCTTAGCTATGATGATCTTCCCCACCATTTGAAGACATGTTTACTTTATCTAAGTATATTTCCGGAGGATTACGAGATTGAGAGGGATCGGTTAATAAGGAGGTGGATCGCTGAAGGATTCATTGATACAAATGGTGGACGGGATTTGGAGGAAATAGGATTGTTATTTTAATGATCTTACCAATAGAAGTATGCTTGAGCCAGTGAAAATCCAATATGACGATCAAGCCGTTTCATGCCGAGTGCATGATATGATTCTGGATCTCCTTACATCTAAGTCAATGGAAGAAAACTTTGCCACCTTATTCGGTAACCAAAATGAGATATTAGTCCTTCAGCATAAGATCCGTAGGCTATCTCTCAGTTATTATGACCAAGAGCACATCATGCTTCCATCAACAGCAATCATTTCTCATTGGCGCTCACTCATTATTGTCGGGTATGCTGAAAAGATGCCTTCTCTTTCAAAGTTTTGTGTTCTGTGAGTACTTGATATTGAGAATGGCGAGGAGATGGAGAGCAACTATTTTGAGCATCTGAGTAAGCTTTTCCAGTTGAAGTATTTGCAACTCCATGTTAGAAGTATTTCTGCACTCCCTGAGCAGTTAGGAGAACTGTAGCAGTTGAAGACTCTGGATATGGGATGGACAAAGATCACAAAAATGCCCAAAAGCATTGTTCAGCTGCAACATTTGACATGTTTGCATGTGAGTAATATGGAATTACCCGAAGGAATTGGGAATCTGCAAGCTCTGCAGGAGCAATCAGATATCAAAGTCAACCGATACAGCATGGCGTCGTGTTTGCTGGAGCTGGGCAGTCCGACTAAACTGAAATCCTTGGGCTACACTGGTATATTGTCAGTACACACAGTAACAAGGATACTTTTGTGGATAACTTGGTATCCTCACTGCGCAAATTGGGGAGATTCAGCCTTCGATCTATATGCATTTGTAGTCATCATGGCTATTCAATGGAGTTCTTACTGGACTCCTGGTTCCCCTCCCCTCATCTCATGCAAAAGTTTCAGATGGGCGGGTACTACAACTTTCCCAGAGTTGCTCCTTGGATTGTGTCACTGGACAAGCTCACATACCTAGATATCAATATCGATCCAGTAGATGAGGAAGCACTAGAGATCCTTGGAGAGTTACATGCTTTGCTGTTTCTCTGGATGACGTCGAAATCAGCTGCTCCCATACAGCGTCTTATCATAAGCACCATCATGTTTGTATGTCTGAGGGAGTTCCACTTCACCTGCTGGAGCAATGGGGAAGGACTGATGTTTGAAGCGGGGCCATGCCGAGGCTTGAGAAGCTGTGTGTCACACCCTGATTTTCATGGCACAACACTTAAAGTGATAAATAATGATAAAATGTGGTTTAACAAAAACTTTTGTGTGTTTTGGACTTTGCCTTGATTGGATTTTGTCTGCTATTTGCAAGTGCTCTAAAAATCAAATAAATCCTCCAACTCTTATACTCCTTCTACATGATCCAAAAACCTTTCCCAATGATCATGCCATGTGTATAGAGCAACACAGTATTTTCTTACAAAAATAATTTGGCCAAAAAGTATTTTCTAAAATTAGTTTTCCAAAAACCCCTGAATTGAGGATTACACTGCATGTGCTTGATTTGGGGTGTGAAAAATCTTTCAAAAGGTATATTTGAATCCTATTAGATGTAGGACTCCCATAAACCACAAAAATATTATTTTAAAAGTTATTTTCCTATTTTATTTAAAAGATTTTTCTTAAGGCCAGAAATGGTCTTTAATAGGGAAAAAAATTATTTTATTGTTTTAAAAATATTTGACAAAAATCAGGGAAACTCAGTGGACATATGTTGTCCATATAAAAGAGTTTCAACACATGGTCATGTTCAACATATTGGTCTAATCCCTCAAAAACCCTTTCTGGATATTTCAAGCTTTTGAAATATTTACAAAGGAAATATTCTCCAAAAATTCCAAGAAAATTCTATCATGTCACATATGACATGTTTGATGATCTTGACAAGTATCATGTCATGGAGAATAGTATAACCCCATGAAATCCCCTCAAAACCATTTCTGTCCATTTTGAAGTTTGAGCAACTTTACATTGCCAAACATGTCCAAATGTTCTCAAACCTTGTGAACACGCTCCAATGGTCTAATAATTCATCTAGACCAAATGGCAAAAGTTGGAGAAAATGTTATATTGATCAAAGTGCCCCAAAACCCTTCCTATCCAGAACCAAATTTGAACAACTCTACATTGGAAACTTTCTCCTTTTGATCTCAACTTTTGTGGACATGTTCTTAACCTCAAATGATGACACTACACCAAGTGGTGCATCAAGGAGAACAGATTTGCATGACTAAATCTTGGAAAGTACATTTCTGCTGATTTCTAGGGTTTACAAAAGTTGCATTGGCAACTTTGCCCAAATGGACTCAACCTTGGTGGAATCTATTATTATCTCATGACATTTGACTCTGTCAAGCCTCATGACAAGAGGAGTTCATCTTCTTGCCCAAACCAGCAACAAACACCTTCTGCCATTTTACTAAAACCCCTGTTTTGACCACTTCCACTCTTCTCCATGGCCTCAACTTTTTACCACAGCCCCTCCTAGACCTCTTCTACCTCCAGTAACAATGGCAAATCCACAGCTCAATTATTGGATGGGTAAAACCCCACTTTCTCTCTCTGGACAACCCTTTTCTCTCTCTCCCTCAACCTCTCTCCTCTCCTAGAGGCTCTCCAGAGCATCCAATGCCCCTCGCCACTTCTTTACTTCCCCCTAGAGCCCCCAGACACAGAGGCCAAGCCCAGAGCGCTAGAAAAATGGCCATGCCGGCCATACACACGCTCTGGAGCACGCTACAGTGCACTCCCGCACTGTAGCCGCCCCCTGCCAACCACCTCAGGCCTCCCCAGCGCGCCCGACGATGCGCCTCGGCATCCTCAGCACGCTAAGCCCTGGTCCCCCTCTTCCTTCTCCCGCCTGTAGCCTCCCTCACACGCGCGCCATGGCCGCCCGAGAGCTCCAATGAGCGGCCTCACATGCGCGCAGCCTCTGGCCCTCCCCCGCTTGCTCTCTTCATTCACCTGGTCGTAGACCTCATCCACGAACGGGCCAGACTCACCCTTGGGTGCGCCCACGGCCTCTAGTCTCGCCTGTGACCTCGCCGGCGCACGAGTCCATGGTGGACCGGCGCCCGGCTATAAAAGCTCGCCCCGGGTCTCTCTCTTGGCATCCACCTCCTTCTCACACCCCCAAGCACACACCCGCACCACCCAATCAACCTCAAAGAACTTCTATGCTCGGGATCGACCGGAGCTCCGCTACCTCGGTCGACCGTTGATCTCGCGGTACAGCCCCTCTCTGCCCCCGCTCTTGCTCGATCTGGAACCACCAGACCTCACTGACCCATTCCCCTCTTTCTCCCGCTCCTATTGCAGCTCAGAACGAGCTAATCAGGCTCCTCCCGAGGCCCTTCCGCTGGCTTCCTCGTCGCCGGTGAACCCCTGCACTCCGGCGACCGCCTCCACCTCCACCCGAACGGCGACTCCGCCCTGAGCACATCGGTGCCCTCAGATCGCCTCGCCGTCGACCACAGCGGCACCGCTGAGGTCGCCTCCCTCTCTGGCCCGAGGTTGAAGATGACGGCCGTGGGGCCTGTCAGTCAGCCTCACATACTGACGGGTGGGCCCCACCCGTCAGGTTTAAAACGCACGCGCGCGCGAACCGTTTCGCTGCGACGGCTGAAGGCGTATTTTTCCTTTACGCCTTCGACATGGCAGCCTCGCGCGGGCTGAATCCCCTCTGGGCCTGCTGCACTGTGGCCATTCTGGCCCAGTGGCACAGTGCCATTTTTCCTTTTCTTTTTCTGTCACTTTTCCAAATATTCCACAGGATTAAATATTCATCCTAATGCAATAATTCCAACTCCCATATTTTTCTAAAAATCCCACCTATTTAATGGTGTAATTTTCATAAATATCCATCAAACTTTTCTGTGCTATTCAAATTTAAATCCAAATTTGAGCATTTATATTCCCCTCTGAAAATCCACTTCTCCAATTCTACAACTCCAAATCCATAACTAGTAATTTTTCCCATTCTTAGATTTCCCCCTAGTATTTACCAAAAATAAGTTGACATTTTTATGAGCACTTTGGTTTTCTATTTTACTATTGCCTTATTTTTCCGTCATTTCTTTTCGACGAATAGATCCCGTATTGACGAAGTAGTTGAATAAGAAGAAGGAGAAGGATTTGAAGAACTTGAAGACCAAGGCAAGCAGCCCTTTGACCATTTCTATGAAACCCTTTTTATGCATGTCATATAGCACCATATTGTTGTTGCAACGGAATCATGATGAGGTGGTAACCACTTTGATGGTTTGCCACCGTACTTCCTCGTTGATACTTGCATTGTGCATAACCCTACCTTCTTATGAGGGTTATGACGATGGGAGTAGACAGGATGCTAAAGTAGTGCTACGCAAAAAGGGACGGGAATATGCATGGTGATGGAGACAAAGTATTTTCAAAAGACTTTTCGAAAACCCCATCGGGTGCCACTTATGCCTGAGGGAAATGATGAGATGGGTAACCACTTGATGACGAAGTGGTGTACCGAGGCAAGTGTGTGTGTTTTTTTCAAAAACGGATTAGATTTAAGATTTGTCTACTGTCCCAACCTTACATGCGCAACCACTCTACCCTTATATGGGAAAGGGCATTATTGATTACCTAGACCGATACTAGCTTGGAGCCCGCATTACTAGTGATGGGAGAGTTGTTGGAGCGCTCTCTCGGGACGGGGTCGTGCCAGGTAGGGCGGCCAAGAACATTTTTATGGGGCACCGGACACACCGTTGGTACCCCGTGCCAGTATATGATGAATATGGGAGCGATGCTCCATAATTTTAAGACGTGAAATGTTGGGCACGGGGGTTACTACCAATCGAGTGGACTCCATGTTAGTGTCGTCTAGGGAAAGATAGTGATCGGGTGCTTACCCCGGGTACTTGAGGTATCGTGGGTCGTGGATGACACGGAAGTTCCCCGGATCTTGTGGGTAAAGTGTGCAACCTCTACAGAGTGTAAAACTATTCGAATAGCCGTGTCCACGGTCAAGGACAGTTGGGCGGTGCTTCTTAAACTATGTCCAGAGTTTACAAACCTGTGTGTGTGTGTGTGTTTGGGATAACTACTTGAGTCAAGTCAAAGGACTTAACGTGATTGAGATTGGGTTGGTGCCCACTCTATTTATGTTGATACCTGTAACCTGTCCTCATGGTTACTTAAATTCTCTTGATGCATGACTTAGAAGTTGTTGAACATGCCATTGCACTCAAAACTAGCTTTCTGCAAAAATTTACCTATATCCTACATTGTTACATCTTGGACCAAAACATGGGTTGCTTGCGAGTACATTCAAAGTACTCATTGGCTTGCCACTGGTTATTTAATTGACCAGGCATGGAAGAACCGGAGTTCAAAGAAGAGTTCTTTGGAGACGATCATGCGAACTAGGATGTTTCCCAGTCAGAATGCCTGTTGGGTTAAGGCAGATGGCATGGGTTCTACTTATCGATGAAGATTTCCGCTGCTTGTGTTTCATTTGATGTTCAGCCCTGAAGGCTTTATCAATGTAAGACTTGACCATAATGGTCATAATTTGTGTAAGACGGTATGTATGGATGTAAGACTCTTGTTATTCAGCTTCTGTGTGTTCAGTGAGCATTGATCTCTGGGATCACTATACACGTGCATTCGGTGATCTCGACTTATGAGTCGGGGTCCCCACAGAGCTGGTATCAGAGCCATCCTGACTGTAGGAAGCCTTAGTTAGCATGGTCGTTAGTTAGGGTAAAATATTTCCAAAACTATTACAAGTTTTCAAAACTATCTATACTACTTTCCCCATCGATCTCTTCCCCTTCAAAACCTTTGGTCGCTAGAACCCTTATGCCCCTGACCACTGGATTCCTTGTAATCCTCGTGGATAATCTAGAAGGAAGATGCCTTGCCAGACGTTCACCCACATCTCCTGAACACAAGATTGGCGACATCACCACAAGACGATACCAACAGAAGATACATCCTCAAGGAATGAGGACCTGAAGACCCAGAGGATGGTGACACCTTTGAATTTGCCCAGGATGATGCAACCTTGTCCTATGACGATCAGGGTGTAAGATATGCAAGACCATGATAGACATTGCTAATAGAGCAACCATGTCCTTACCGTTGTTGTATCAGCAACCACCGGTGGATGAGAACCTCGCCATTTGGCCCGCCTCACCATAGTGAGCAGGAAAACGGTTCTCCTCATCCCCCGCTCTTGGTGTCGATGTTGTCATCAACGTAACCGACGTGATGGACCTCTATTATGCCTTGATAATGTCATTACATAAAGGATTACCTACCTGGTACCATCGACGGCTTAGAAGACAAGAAGGGATCGTTGTGATTAAGAAGACAATAGAAGACCAAGTCAATGCCAGTTACGAGGAGCCACCTTCACCCCATCACTTCAAAAGGCGAGAAGTTGTTGAAGAGTCTTCACGCTCAACCCGGATTGTTTCGAACAACTACAAGAGACGTAGCAACACCTGAGGAAAACTCAGAAGACTGCATGAGGCAAGGCACGACTATTGAGTCCGAGAACCCCTAGGGTAGGATGAGTCGTGTACCCCCTATGCGCAGTCGAGTCCGTATGATGGTTCGAATAGAACCATGACTATGTGTTGCTTGTTTTTATTTGTTTGTGTTTTGATATAAGTCGCACTTTTGCCCTAGGCAACAAGTACGTGACTATATCACCTTCCTTATCTTAATGCTTGTGTTTGGCCCTTTCGGCACTTGTTGTTTCCACTTGCACTATAGAACCCCCTTTAGGCATCCCCCTCCTCTATGCTACTTTTCCCTCTCATCTCTCTCCTCAACTGAAGACAAGCAAGACAATATGCACCAAGGATTCCACCTCGGCGACCAACAAGCACTGAAGACTTTTGCTACAACCTCCTCGACCAAGTACAACCCCGTATGTTTACACCTCAAGACTAGAACCCTATCCCTAGACCCTACAGGACTTCACGAGATACCCCAGCTCGAAACCTTAACCATGAGCTTAACCTACGGAATCACAAGAGAACAAGTTAAGCTGCAGTAAGCCTTGCTTATCACTAGGTTCATTATGGAACTAATGGGCATAGTGAACGAGCACATTATCTTCCTAAGATAGCACCAGAACTGACGATGCCATAGGGAGGACCAACCTGAGGATATAGGAATAGAGGACAAATGACTTGATGAGTTTATATCAATGACTTGAGGAATTATATGAGACTATTTGGTGGATTATGAGGCTTTGATGTTGGTAGATGAACTTGGTGGGATCATGAGTATAGATTAGCATAGCTTTCATTACCCCTGAGTAAATTGGATTTAGTAGGATAATTATGTTCGCAAGCTGGAATTCTTGGAAGTATTTGGATTTAACTTAGCCATGGGATATTGATAGGAGACAGTTGATATTACGTAAATGACTTGGGGGGAACATGTAGGAATTCTCGTTGGACAAGAGATTTGGATTTAAGTAAGTGATTCTAGTTGAATATAGATGCTGAGTATGTCTACATGGTTCGGAGTAAATTGGATTTAGACTGATGATCTCGATCATTGATACCATGTTTCTCGGTGGACGGTAAACTAGGAGAATGGACTAATTGTCGGAGTTTATTTAGGCATCTTTGTGAGCTTGACCTTGGAGTATTACTAGATCACAATAACGGGAATTGGTGGACTGACTATAGTAAGGCAGCCCTTTCAAGTATTGGGGATTATAAGGACTTTAGGAGATCATGTGGAACACCAACATAGGCGTTGGATTTGTAGAATTAATGGATTATGTAGTGATTAATGGAAGTTAACGGGTTGTTAGAGTTGATTCATAGAAAAGGAAACAAGATTTTGGAGTGGCATACGACGTGTTTCCTTAGGATAGAGATGCACTAGCATGGACCTTGTAAGAATAGGATGAGCACTTGGATTGTCGTGTTTTATTCCAGCTTGGAAGCTTTTATGCTCTACCCATGGATTTTTAGGGGTAGCCATACATATGAGTCTGGGGATCATAGACATATATGATTTTGTTAGACCTCCTCTCGGGAGCCATGAGGATATGAATCACATGAGTGATGATTGGAGTTGACCTATATGAAATGATGCTTTCAGCAGTATAAGGTGATCTGTTTGAAAGACTTGATAGAACAATTGGCATCTCAGAAACTATGCTTGAAATAAGATAATAAACGTTCACCTGCACACTAGGATCCTTGAAACCCTTAAGCCCTACCAAGCCACAACCCGGTTGGATCATGACCTTGGGGTCTTGACTCTAGGTCGAGAACACCTTGTCCCACACTCAACCGTTACCACCACCTATGCCCCAGCCTACCTTATGTACCCCATGAACAGAAACTTCGTGGAGTACTTGGTCACGTTGGTTGTCACTTTTACTTGGTGACCTACTCGTCTAACTGAAGATGGAAAAAGAATTGTTCAGCTGGTTAGGAAACATTTGAAGACCACCATGCCAAGGAGGAAGAACTATACCAACCACCATCGTCAAGAAGTAAACCTCCGCGTTGAAGACCAGGTGTATCTGCAAGCCACTCCTCTCTAAGGAACCAAGCATTTCCATGACAAGGAGACCCACACCAAGATTCATCGGCCCCCTTCAAGATCACTCCAAGATTTAACAACCCCCTCTGAGATCACTACGAGACGAAGAGAAGATAGTTACCAGCTGGAGTTGCCACCGGAGTTACCTGATGTGCACAACGCTTTCCATGCATCACAACCCCGAAAGTGTTTCCAACTTCCTAACTTGCCCGATCTCTACGAGGGCATTGACCATCGAGCCATCGACCCCTAGCCCAAACTAACCTACCGCGAGCTACCCATTAGCAATCTGGACCAAGTAGAACATTATACATGAAGCCACACCATCAAGTACTTCAAGGATCAAAGGAGCACCGCTCGGAAGCACGAACAATATGAGGATGTGAAGACCACCCCACATCAAAGTTTTCGTATCCCTTTCCGCGCCTAGTTTGGGAATCTCGGGGACGAGATTCTTGTAAGGGGGGTAGGTCTGTCACACCCTGATTTTCATGGCACAACACTTAAAGTGATAAATAATGATAAAATGTGGTTTGACAAAAACTTTTGTGTGTTTTGGACTTTGCCTTGATTGGATTTTGTCTGTTGTTTGCAAGTGCTCTAAAAATCAAATAAATCCTCCAACTCTTATACTCCTTTTACCTGATCCAAAAACCTTTCTCAATGATCATGCCATGTGTATAGAGCAACATAGTATTTTCTTACAAAAATAATTTGGCCAAAAAGTATTTTCTAAAATTAGTTTTCCAAAAACCCTTGAATTGAGGATTACACTGCATGTGCTTGATTTGGGGCGTGAAAATTCTTTCAAAAGGTATATTTGAATCCTATTAGATGTAGGACTCCCATAAACCACAAAAATATTATTTTAAAAGTTATTTTCCTATTTTATTTAAAAGCTTTTTCTTAAGGCCAGAAATGGTCTTTAATAGGGAAAAAATATTTTATTGTTTTAAAAATATTTGACAAAAATCAGGGAAACTCAGTGGACATATATTGTCTATATATAAGAGTTTCAACACATGGTCATGTTCAACATATTGGTCTAATCCCTCAAAAACCCTTTCTGGATATTTCAAGCTTTTGAAATAATTACAAAGGAAATATTCTCCAAAAATTCCAAGAAAATTCTATCATGTCACATATGACATGTTTGACGATCTTGACAAGTATCATGGCATGGAGAATAGTATAACCCCATGAAATCCCCTCAAAACCATTTCTGTCCATTTTGAAGTTTGAGCAACTTTACATTGCCAAACATGTCCAAATTTTCTCAAACCTTGTGAACATGCTCCAATGGTCTAATAATTCATCTAGACCAAATGGCAGAAGTTGGAGAAAATGTTATATTGATCAAAGTGCCCCAAAACCCTTCCTGTCCAGAACCAAATTTGTACAACTCTACATTGGAAACTTTCTCCTTTTGATCTCAACTTTTGTGTACATGTTCTTAACCTCAAATGATGACACTACACCAAGTGGTGCATCAAGGAGAACATATTTGCATGACTAAATCTTGGAAAGTCCATTTCTGCTGATTTCTAGAGTTTACAAAAGTTGCATTGGCAACTTTGCCCAAATGGACTCAACCTTGGTGGAACCTATTATTACCTCATGACATTTGACTCTGTCAAGCCTCATGACAAGAGGAGTTCATCTTCTTGCCCAAACTAGCAACAAACACCTTCTGCCATTTTACAAAACCCCCTGTTTTGACCACTTCCACTCTTCTCCATGGCCTCAACTTTTTACCACAGCCCCTCCTAGACCTCTTCTACCTCCAGTAACAATGGCAAATCCACAGATCAATTATTGGATGGGTAAAACCCCACTTTCTCTCTCTGGACAACCCTTTTCTCTCTCTCCCTCAACCTCTCTCCTCTCCTAGAGGCTCTCCAGAGCATCCAATGCCCCTCCCCACTTCTTTACTTCCCCCTAGAGCCCCCAGACACTAGAGGCCAAGCCCAGAGCGCTAGAAAAATGGCCATGCCGGCCATACGCAGGCTCTAGAGCATGCTACAGTGCACTCCCGCACTGTAGCCGCCCCCTGCCAACTACCTCGGGCCTCCCCAGCGCGCCCGACGATGCACCTCGACGTCCTCAGCACGCTAAGCCCTGGTCCCCCTCTTCCTTCTCCCTCCTGCGGCCTCCCTCACATGCGCGCCATGGCCGCCCAAGAGCTCCAATGAGCGGCCTCACACGCGCGCAGCCTCTGGCCCTCCCCCGCTCACTCTCTTCATTCACCTGGTCGTAGACCTCATCCACGAATGTCCCAGACTCACCCTCGGGTGCCCCCACGGCCTCTTGTCTCGCCTATGACCTCGCCGGCGCACGAGTCCACGGTGGACTGGCGCCTGGCTATAAAAGCTCGCCCCAGGTCTCTCTCTTGGCATCCACCTCCTTCTCACACTCCCAAGCACACACCCGCACCACCCAATCAACCTCAGAGAGCTTCTATGCTCGGGATCGACCGGAGCTCCGCCACCTCGGTCGACCGTTGATCTCGCGGTACAGCCCCTCTCCGCCCCCGCTCTTGCTTGATCTGGAACCACCAGACCTCACTGACCCATTCCCCTCTTTCTGCCGCTCCTATTGTAGCTCGGAACGAGCTAACTAGGCTCCTCCCGAGGCCCTTCCGCCGGCTTCCTCGTCGCCGGCGAACCCCTGCACTCCAGCGACCGCCTCCACCTCCACCCGAACGGCGACTCCGCCCTGAGCACACCGGTGCCCTCAGATCGCCTCGCCATCGACCACAGCGACGCCGGTGAGCTCGCTTCCCTCTCTGGCCCGAGGTTGAAGACGACGGCCGTGGGGCCCGTCAGTCAGCCTCACATACTGACGGGTGGGCCCCACCCGTCAGGTTGAAAACGCACGCGCACGCGAACCATTTCGCTGCGACGGCTGAAGGCGTATTTTGCCTTTACGCCTTCGACGTGGCAGCCTCGCGCGGGCTGAATCCCCTCTGGGCCTACTGCACTGTGGCCATTCTGGCCCAGTGGCACAGTGCCATTTTTCCTTTTCTTTTTCTGTAACTTTTCCAAATATTCCACAGGATTAAATATTCATCCAAATGCAATAATTCCAACTCCCATATTTTTCTAAAAATCCCACCTATTTAATGGTGTAATTTTCATAAATATTCATCAAACTTTTCTGCACTATTCAAATTTAAATCCAAATTTGAGCATTTATATTCCCCTCTGAAAATCCACTTCTCCTATTCTACAACTCCAAATCCATAACTAGTAATTTTTCCCATTCTTAGATTTCCCCCTAGTATTTACCAAAAATAAGTTGACATTTTTATGAGCACTTTGGTTTTTCTGTTTTACTATTGCCTTATTTTTCCGTCATTTCTTTTGCAACGAATAGATCCCGTATTGACGAAGTAGTTGAATAAGAAGAAGGAGAAGGATTTGAAGAACTTGAAGACCAAGGCAAGCAGCCCTTTGACCATGTCTATGAAACCCTTTTTATGCATGTCATATAGCACCATATTGTTGTTGCAACGGAATCATGATGAGGTGGTAACCATTTTGATGGTTTTCCACCGTACTTCCTCGTTGATACTTGCATTGTGCATAACCCTACCTTCTTATGAGGGTTATGACGGTGGGAGTAGATAGGATGCTAAAGTAGTGCTACGCAAAAAGGGACGGGAATATGCATGGTGATGGAGACAAAGTATTTTCAAAAGACTTTTCGAAAACCACATCGGGTGCCACTTATGCCCGAGGGAAATGATGGGATGGGTAACCACTTGATGACGAAGTGGTGTACCGAGGCAAGTGTGTGTGTTGTTTTCGAAAACGGATTAGATTTAAGATTTGTCGACTGTCCCAACCTTACATGCGCAACCACTCTACCCTTATATGGGAAAGGGCATTATTGATTACCTTGATCGATACTAGCTTGGAGCCCGCATTACTAGTGATGGGAGAGTTGTTGGAGTGATCTCTCGGGACGGGGTCGTGCCAGATAGGGCGGCGAAAAACATTTTTATGGGGCACCGGACACACCGTTGGTACCCCGTGCCAGTATATGATGAATATGGGAGCGATGCTCCACAATTTTAAGATGTGAAATGTTGGGCACGGGGGTTACTACCAATCGAGTGGACTCCATGTTAGTGTCATCTAGGGAAAGATAGTGATCGGGTGCTTACCCCGGGTACTTGAGGTATCGTGGGTCGTGGATGACACGGAAGTTCCCCGGATCTTGTGGGTAAAGTGTGCAACCTCTACAGAGTGTAAAACTATTCGAATAGCCGTGTCCACGGTCAAGGACAGTTGGGCGGTGCTGCTTAAACTATGTCCAGAGTTTACAAACCAGTGTGTGTGTGTTTGGGATAACTACTTGAGTCAAGTCAAAGGACTTAACGTGATTGAGATTGGGTTGGTGCCCACTCTATTTATGTTGATACCTATAACCTGTCCTCATGGTTACTTAAATTCTCTTGATGCATGACTTACATGTTGTTGAACATGCCATTGCACTCAAAACTAGCTTTCTGCAAAAATTTACCTATATCCTGCATTGTTACATCTTGGACCAAAACATGGGTTGCTTGCGAGTACATTCAAAGTACTCATTGGCTTGCCACTGGTTATTTAATTGACCAGGCATGGAAGAACCGGAGTTCAAAGAAGAGTTCTTTGGAGAAGATCATGCGAACTAGGACGTTTCCCAGTCAGAATGCCTGTAGGGTTAAGGCAGATGGTGTAGGACCTTGAAGTAAGTCTAGAGGGGGTGATTAGACTACTTGACCAATTAAAAACTTAACATTTTCCCAATTTTAGAGTTTGGCAGATTTTATCTATCTTAGGACAAGTCAAGCAATCATCACACAATTCAAGCAAGCATGCACAGAGTATATAGGCAGCGGAAATTAAAGCATGCAACTTGCAAGAAAGTAAAGGGAAGGGTTTGGAGGATTCAAACGCAATTGGAGACACGGGTGTTTTTGGCGTGGTTCTAGTAGGTGGTGCTATCGTACATCCACGTTGATGGAGACTTCAACCCACGAAGGTTAACGGCTGCGCGAGTCCACGGAGGGCTCCACCCACGAAGGGTCCACGAAGTAGCAACCTTGTCTATCCCACCATGGCCGTCGCCCACGAAGGACTTGCCTCACTAGCGGTAGATCTTCACGAAGTAGGCGATCTCCTTGCCCTTACAAACTCCTTGGTTCAACTCCACAATCTTGTCGGAGGCTCCCAAGTGACACCTAGCCAATCTAGGAGACACCACTCTCCAAGAAGTAACAAATGGTGCGTTGATGATGAACTCCTTGCTCTTGTGCTTCAAATGATAGTCTCCCCAACACTCAACTCTCTCTCATAGGTTTTGGATCTGGTGGAAAGAAGATTTGAGTGGAAAGCAACTTGGGGAAGGCTAGAGATCAAGATTCATATGGTAGGAATGGAATATCTTGGCATCAACACATGAGTAGGTGGTTCTCTCTCAGAAATGGTAAGTTGGAAGTGTAGGTTCGTTCTGATGGCTCTCTCCATGAATGAAGAGGAGGTGGAGGGGTATATATAGCCTCCACACAAAATCTAACCGTTACACACAATTTACCAATCTCGGTGGGACCGAATCAGCAAACCCGGTCGGACCGATTCAGTAAACCTAGTGACCGTTAGTGATTCCGGTGGGACCGACATGCAACTCAGTGAGGCCGATTCGGTTAGGGTTAGGGCATAACGTAATCTCGGTGAGACCGATTACACAAACTCGTTGAGACCGATTTGGTAATAAGCTTTCCAGAGAGTTGGTCAGGTAAACTCGGTGGGACCGATTTGCTCTTTTCGGTGAGACCGAAATGTTACAAAAAGGAAATAGAGAGTTTACATTGCAATCTAGGTGGGACCGATCGCTCACTTCGGTTAGACCGAAACGTTACGAAGGGAAACAGAGAGATTGCAACCCCATCTCGGTGAGACTGAGATCCCTATCGGTAAGACCGATTTGCTTAGGGTTTGTGGCAGTGACTATGACTTTTGGAATCGGTGGCGCCAGATAGAAAGAATCGGTGTGAACGATTTTGGCTTTAGGTTTAGGTCATTTGTGGATGTGGGAAAGTAGTTGAGGGTTTTGGAGCATATCACTAAGCACATGAAGCAAGAGGCTCATTAAGCAACACCTCATCCCTTCTTGATAGTATTGGATTTTCCTATAGACTCAATGTGATCTTGGATCACTAAAATGTAAAATGAAGAGTCTTGAGCTTTTGAGCTTGAGCCAATCCTTTGTCCTTAGTATTTTGAGGGATCCACTTTCATCATCCATGCCATGCCATTCATTGAGCTTTCCTGAAATAATAGTCTTGGAATAGCATTAGCTCAATGAGCTATATGTTGTTATGAATTACCAAAACCACCTAGGGATAGTTGCACTTTCAGATGGCATGGGTTCTACTTATCGACGAAGATTTCCGCTGCTTGTGTTTCATTTGATGTTCAGCCCTTAAGGCTTTATCAATGTAAGACTTGACCATAATGGTCATAATTTGTGTAAGACGGTATGTATGGATGTAAGACTCTTGTTATTCTGCTTCTGTGTGTTCAGTGAGCATTGATCTCTGGGATCACTATACATGTGCATTCGGTGATCTCGACTTATGAGTCGGGGTCCCCACACCGTGGATTCCGTTTGACGCAGGCAGCGGTCTTGATTTTGGCATCCAACACCTCTCTTCTCTCAAGCATCTTGCCGTCGAGATCATTTGCATTGGCGCGACAGCTCGGGGCGTTGAGGCGTTGGAGGAGGCCATCAGAGATGCAGTTCATCTCCTTCCGAATCGCCCTGCGGTGGAGTTCCGAACATGGGATGATGAAAAGATGGTGTCATTGCTTTATTTATAAAGCGGGGCGAAAGCCTTTTTCGGTAAAGATGGTGGAGGAGGAGGGGCAAGGCGTCACTGAAGAGGAGATCCACGCTAGCGGTTGAAAGTCAGCCTGCAGCATATGTAAGTGTACACATTACACAACTCATTTGACTTTTTTAACTTCTCCTTTTCCTATCGTACGCTGCATAGTTTTTGTAATTTTTCTTTGGAGCAAATTACATCATGGGACACCGAACTTGTCCTGCTGGCGGGTTCAAGTATGTCTAACTCCAGACTTGCATATGACTGATGGTCACCAAACTTCAAGTGTGTCACTCAAGGAGTCTAGGTCAGTAGCATTATGTCCACTGGCACCACTTTGGCATGTATATACTTTCATATATACCTAAGAGAGTGATCCCCACCACTAATTATCCCAACATGCATGCATCCACACCATCAGAATTATTATATCCGTTATATTTACTAGCTTGATCACATTTACTAGCTTGATCCACTACCATCTGTCCAATCTACGCATGAGAATCTTCCATCAATCTTCCACCTCACCAACTATGCCATGTCATCATTCACCACTATCTAATTTTCTTCTTCATGCAGCAATCTCACGTCGCAAAGCCATGTATGTAGTCATTAGCTTTAGTTTATTTAGTACTTTTTACAATAATTTTTAACAAGATTCACACAGCAAACACACGGGGCATCTTCTAGTAGTCTAAAATGGGAAGATCTGTTAGAGCATGCGAAGGATTTTGTTTTCTGGTCCAGTCCACCCCATTACAAGGGGGGACACGCCTGGACAGACAGGTCTGGACACTTTGTGCTCTTCAATGCCGTGCATCAAACGTTCTTGGATTGGTCCACCAATCCGAATTTCCACAAACCGGACGCAAACATGGGGAGGTTTGCGGCATCCGGGCACCCGTCATGTAGGAGTCCGAAACCCCGGCCCACACAAAACCATATCTCTTGGTCCGCTTGTTTGTTTCATTACTTCAGAGGCCATGCCATAAAATACATTCAAACTTTTCTCTTGATTCAAGTCGTTGCCATGCTGCTATATATTGCTTTTCTTTATGGTTATATTATAGATGGTTTTCTTGTCGATGATGAATCCACTGATGTAACACTTCTATTTTCATTCAGCAAAATCTGGTATCGGTCCTTCTAAATGTGTGGAGCTTGCTAAGCATGTGAAACTAGCTTGCCCAAACTTAATACTGTCAGGACTCTTGACAATAGGGATGAAAGATTACTCCTCAACACCAGAAAATTTTAAGGTGGCTTTCTATTATGATGTCATCACGAATGCTCCTTCTGTGTTGGGTTGATTTCTACAAGATGTTTTGTGTGATCTGAATACAGGCATTGGCAAATTGTAAGCTTGAATTTTGCAAGGCCCTTGGGATACCAACAGAACAGTTTGAACTCTCCATGGGAATGTCCGGTGACTTTGAGCAAGCGGTAAGAAAACATTAATCTCTCGTGTTTATGTGGGGTTTTCGAACACCCCATCCCATTAAAACCAGAGTTTTGGTGCCAACGTGATACAGTTTTTGGCGTGCCACGTCTGTTTGCACGGAAGATTTGACAAAATGGTTGTGGAAGGATTGTTCTTCTTTGCCATAACACCACATCTCACATAGATGGCTCTTTTTATGCTATCATAGTAGGGGAACAGCAAAGTTAGCTAATTAGTTAGTGATACTAGTACTAGGTTGTCATACCTTGGTACCACTGACGTGCTCACCGAGTGGCGAGTGCTCTTCGGGACATAAGAAACTGATTTGTGATTTATGAACATCAACACATTGCAACTCCGCCTCTCGTGATAATGTTTTATCAGCCTGTTTATTCTTTGGTTCATGCACCTTTTATTTCCCAAATGCTACATAAAAGAGTTGTAAGTTGTAAACGCAGACTTAGCACGGCAGTAGTGGAGCCAAATTAAGTGATTCAAGTAATTCAAATCACATGACGTCTCTACTGCAACCATTCACATGACAGTCCAGTCTCCAGTCAATTGGATTGTGGGCTCTTTAGTCTTCACTCTTGGGGGTTCAAGCACATAGATTGTCATACTTATTAGGCTATAACACAACTATAAATAACATATATTTTGAAACTCGACTCCCGAACGCCACTGTAAGTGCACATGTGTCCTTTGATTTTATGGTTCTAGTTTTCTAAACAATTAACCATCGTAGGCACTATGCTGCTTGGGCTCAATTACCTATTTCTGCCGTTTTGCAGCTGCCGTTCCAAATCTTGACATGGTTGATAGTGTAGGTAATGAAAAGGTAAGCAAGCAGCAACAAACACACGTTATGTTTAAAAGTTAAATGCATCTAAACCAATATGGTGTTTGTATGTCTACAGGAAAGGATGATAATACTGATTACAACATGTTTGTTATATGTGAGCTTCATCCTTATCTGCTCCGTATGAGTATTACATAATGTTGACATTCTTTCAGATTGCTAATCATCTGGATCATGCTGTCGTTAGCTTGGGGAGGGAGCCTTTGGAAGTTATGGTGCAAATAAACACTAGTGGAGAAGAATGTGAGTACAGAGAAGATACTAAATTGATCTAACAAATTGATATTAGTTTTAGGATATCTTCCTTTTTTTTCAAGTAGTTAGCAGTTAACTGCATTTACAATACTATCTACAACTGTAACATAGCTAGATTTGTTTCAACACTTCAGAAGCCTTGCCATAAAATATATTCAAAATTTTCTCCTGATTCAAGTCTTTGCCATGCTGTTATATATCGCTTATCTTTCTTGGCAATGTCGAATTAACTGGCGAAAAACTTCTATTTTGATTCAGCCAAATCTGGTGTTGATCCTTCTAAATGTGTGGAGCTTGCTAAGCATGTGAAACTAGCTTGCCCAAACTTAATATTGTCAGGACTCATGACAATAGGGATGAAAGATTACTCCTCAACACCGGAAAATTTTAAGGTGGCTTTCTATTATGACATTATCATGAATAATCTTTCTGTGTTGACACTTTCACAAGCTGCTGTTTTCTTTGATCTGAATACAGGCACTGGTAAACTGTAAGCTTGAGGTTTGCAAGGCCCTCCGGATACCGACAGAACAGTTTGAACTATCCATGGGCTGATGGGCATGTCCGGTGACTTTGAGCAAGCGGTAAGAAAACATTAATCTTTCATGTTTATCTGGGGTCTTGGCCTGTGGGAACATGCAATCAAAACCAGAGTTTTGGTGCAAACGTGATACAATTCTTGGACCTCCATTAATCCTCGGAGCAAATTTGACATTTCCTGTTTTGTTTTCTTTGTTCAGATAGAGCTGGGCAGCACAAATGTGAGGGTTGGGTCAACAATATTCGGACCAAGGGAGTATCCGAACCAAAAGCAGAATTAAAGAACATGTGCTTCTTGTGCTCCTCGACAATTCTTATTGCCTATGTGCATTGTATGTATGATGGCATGTAAATGTACATGTAAATATCTGATGTTTAGAAGTGTGTAGTTCCATAAAGGACACTGGAAGAGAGCCAGATATAGCTCCATTACTAAGGGCAGCCTTTTCCCTGAATGAACATATTCGGGGCATATATACCCTGGTATTGCATTATTAAGAGTGAAGACTATTCCAGCCCATTTTCTTCAAAGAGTATTAGCACTTCTAAATTATAATGGCATTTTACCTCCTATATGCCAGTACTTTTTGAACTGCAGATTTTGGTTTTTACATTTGTGTGCTTTAGTCACTAATAGACTAATGTACAACATAACCAAGTACACTTCATAGACACAGAGTTGTTCACTTAAGCAAAAACGTCTGCAGCAAACCAAGAGACACTAGTACCAGCCCAGCAGCTGAGCGAAGCACAACAAAAATACCACAATTCTCTTCATCATCATGTTACAGACCACATGCACAAGCACACTAGAACGGCCCCTATAATCCCCTGTCCAAGATTTATGTTGCCACCACAATAATGTTGCGCCCAATAGCCAACTTCGATCAACCTGAAGCGCAGTTTGCTTCGCAGCTTGATTTCTCTCCTGCAATGCAGACCAAGAAGACAGCACATGTGAGCACTGTGGAAATAGCAGCATTAGGTTTAGCAGGATACATACTACTGGAGCAAGCATTATTCCTGACTTCACAACGAGTCCCAAAGTAACGCTATAACTCTAGCAGAAACTAAACATCTCCCCTGCCCACTTAAAACTCATCACCCAGGCACATAAATCCTCATCTTAACAAGACAGGGTAATCCATGCACATGCACAGCAACATACTGTTATAGACCACACTTGGCACGAGTGGTTCGCTGTCTCAAAAAATAAATATACTGTTATAGGCACATATCACACCCCCCAAAAAATGGGGGATGGAATCTTTGCAGCAACAAAAATTACATTTCTCGTCAACCTTTCACAATCACTTATCCAAGCATGATTGAGCAAAGTTCCAAGACATCGACGACTTAGCTAAACAATGGCATCGGCATTGGACTCACAACCTTCCTTCACGAATAAAAACCATCTCTAGAAATCATTCGTACCATCAGTCACTTCTGTTATAATCTTAATGTCAACTCCATGGTTTGGGTCCTTAATACAGTCCGAGTCTAGGGCTACTAAGTACTTACTAGCCCAAACATCCACCTCTGCCCATGGCATTGCTTTCAGGCCAGATAGAGAAGAGACCAAGCACCAGAGCATTGTAAGAGGAGTAGGTATACTCATCGTACTGAATTTGCTGCTAAACAGTCATTTGAATATTTTGATTAACAAACAGAAAATGTAAAACTAAACGAGTGTAACTCGTCACTAGGGAGCAAATGTGCCTTGAAAACTTCTGGACAGTTATGAAACCCCATTGTACTGCATCAGCAAATGCTTGGAAGGACCCAAACAGGAGATCCACAATCCTCTGTTCGCCCTGGGCAGTCGATGACGAATTCATGATAAGACCCATCAACCAAAGAATACTCGCTCCACTTCCCAGAGCACCCAGTGAAGTACAAGCAGTCCCTTCGAACTGCCGGATGATCTGGACCAAGGCAACCGGCAAACTCATGCAAATTAAAGAACAAGCTGCAACCACCAAGGCTAGTAGTCCTCTCCCACTTCCCCTCCCCGGATTGCAGATAGAAAACAATGTACACCCATGGATTGTACTCCACCCTTACAATGACCAATAACTCACCACACCGCTCTGCTAGCCAGAACCTTGGACAATAAACTTCCGGCAGAGTCAATTTATCTCCAAGAAACGACAATACCGCAGAATTCTTGTCAAGATCGACGACAGCGAGGCGGTAATGTGGGTAATTGTAAATCAGCGCATAGAGGGTGCCTTTCACGAACATCAGATCGTAAAGCAGGTGGCCCTCATCGCAGCGCACTGCTCGCCAGTGAGCGTCCCCAATGTGGCAGTAGTAGACGACGCGGCAGAGTTTCCTGAAGGTGACGACGAGGTCGCCGGAAAAGAGGACTACTTCGTAGTCTCTCTGGCTTCAAGGGATCAGGCAGGCGGGCTCGCTCGCCTGTGAGGAGGTGGCGGATGCGGAGCTCGCGGCGGGTGTGATAGCGGTCGCGATCCTGGATGGCGACGCGGCAGCCGAATGAGTAGAACTCGGTGAGGCCGTGGTCCGTGCAGGGGAGGCGGAAGCGGAGGATGCGGCGGAGGGGGACGTGAAAGAGGGCCCCCGAGGCAGAGGCCATGCGGGGGAAGAGGAGGAGCGGACCCTGGGAGGCGAGGTTGGCCGGCGACAGCGGGAGGAGTTCCCGGTAGGTGCGGCAGGCGGCGCGGAGGGCGAAGAAGTCCTGGAGGGTCGTCAGGCGGCTCGCGACCAACGGGATCAGCTCCGGCAGGAAGTAACCCAACGACGAGGCGTGGTTTGTGGAGGAGGAGGTGGTGGTGGTGGTGGCCGACGGCGAGGTGCTCGGCCGGAGCTTCTCCGACGAAGCCATTCCTCGCCGCCGCGTCTGCAGCGGAGTGGGGCGTTGTGAATGCTAGGGTTAGAGGCTTAGGAGTTAGGAGGCTTGTTGATGGTCCGGGCCGGGCTGGGCCTACCATCTATTGGGTTTGGGTCGTCTACTGTTAGAAGTTGACGAGGTGATATCTCAAAAAACAAAAACAAAAAAACTTCACCGCAAAAAAAAGACGTCTTTTTTTTTAGACACGCAAAAAAAAGACATCTAAAAAGAAACTACCCTGTAGGCAATCCATGTGGTGTAATCTACTAGTACAGGGTATGAGCGTAAAAAAAAACACTAGTACTTCCTCTGTATCAAAATATAAGATGTTCATACAGGCAGAAGAACCACCAACATTCTCATGTATATAGAGATCCCCCCTTCCTTGATGCTTTTCTTTTTTTGAGAATTTATTTTTCATTCAAATTACGAATCAGTACAAAGCAGTTGGCTCTTACAAGCACACTGAAACGTAAACACAAAGGACCAAGAACACCTAGAGTACCCTAAGACAACCATAACACAAGAGGATCTTCGGAGCCCTGTGTTATCATCCCTGAATCTTGAGAGAAGACCCCTGCAGCAGAAGGATCTGCAACCAGTCGCAAACAGGTCATCATCTTCGACCACGGTACAATTGCCGCCACGCTGCTTCCTCCTTTCTTGACACCAGCGATGAGAGGGCATTGACATCAATCCAACACACCTGCAACAGCCGTCGCCATCTTTGTCTTTGAATACCGCGAAAAGTGTCCCTTCCGGAAGGAAGACAACTCGAGTCATCCGACCGGTCCAGCACCGCGGCCGGGCCATCCGCCGGGACAAAGCAAGATCTCCCACCAGCATCAGCGCACAGGAAGGAGAAGAACAACAGCAACAAATCATACCAACAAGGAAGAAGAAAGGTCTTCGTCTCCCTGCATCCATCACCCATTTGAGGATCCAAACGGCCAGTGCCGATGGACCTCCAACCACCATAGCCCGCGACCTCGATGAGATCCGGGGATCCCCAACACCGCTGGCTCCTAGACGAAGGCAAAATCCTCGCCTGACCACGAACGGAGCCTGGAGAAACTTATTCCGACGCGACACCACCGCAATGGCCTCGGCAGCGTCTCCCTCAACCCTAACCCTACCACACACCCACCTAGCAAACAGACCCGGGGTTCCCCCTCCCTCCCGTCGCCGGAGCGGCCGACGGAGAGAGAGGGAACCGGAGGCGTCACCTGCGACGCGCAAGGGATCCCGGTCGCCTCCTTGATCGCCTGATGCGATCCTACTTTTTCTTCCTTGTTGCTGAACTGTAGTGTCATAGATTGTTCACTTTCTTTTATTTTCTTTTTGTGAAAAGGATTTTGTACTTTCTTCAGCGTAATAACGTTGTTCACCGGAAAAATAACAGTTGGTTGATCGAAGTTATTTCAGTTTCTGTTTCATGTTGCTGTACGTGACTAATTAATTTGAAATGCTATCATCCTACGTGCCAGTACTTTTCAACTACATATTTTAGTTTTAACATTACATCTCTCTGACATCACCATTATAAAATGTATGAACTCATTACTTTTAGGTCCAAATTCATCGATTCCTTCCTCGCTTCTTGTGGTCTTTTTTTTTAGAAAAGCTTCTTGTAGTCTTTGGTTGCACGTCTAGGAGCAAATGGCAAACAATACTTTGCACCCTTTATTCATTTTATGCAAGATAATCACAATCAAGTTAAGCATTTTGTAGAGATAGAACGAAGCACACATATCGGCTCAATGAACTTTTAAAATCTTATCAGCTTTTTTTTACAATAAGAATTTCGCCAACAAGCGAGGTTGGCCATCTATCCTCGATTATTGCTTCTGAGATTAAACTGTATCTTGTGCCAACAGATCGTGGAATAAGTTTAGCGTGAGGTGTGAGGAAAGAACTATTGTCAGATATAGTATAATCTCGATGCAAAAAAAAAGATATAGTATAATCATTTTCGCTAAAAAAACTTAAATATATTTCAAGAAAATAACTACTCCCTCTGTCCCATAATATAGGACGTTTTTTGACACTACACTAGTGTCAAAAAACGTCTTACATTATGGGACGGAGGGAGTACCTTGCAACAAATAAGAAGTTTCATCGCATTAAGCGTAGTTTACATTTTTCTTATGAGAACAACCGACAAATCCTATTTGCCGCTCTGTGTGGCAAACTGAACAACCGACAAATCCTATTTGCCGCTCTGTGTGGCAAACTGTCGACCTGCTGCACAGAGCTATCGTAGGAGGGACCTATCTAGGCCGACACATTTTATAAAATATTCTAGAGATCATGGTTTAAACCTTCTATAGGTTTCTACATATCTTGGTTCAGGTCCTGATTTTCAAGAAAATCCAAGACCGGGTAAAGGAGGAGGGTTGTGATAGGCTTGGCGAGCCAATGTAAAAACTCAGGCACTCTTATGGAGATGAAACCCAAAATATTTTTGTTGGGGCATAACCCTCTCAGCGACGCGCCACATCAGAACTCGGGTGTGGTGTCAAGGGCCGGGACATCACCTTCCTGGTGGCGCGTCGTATCTTGATCTGGATATGGTGGCAAGTGAGCGAAGATCGGATCGTTGCATCCTTAGTGGCGCGCTACATCGGCGCCCGGATGTAGTGGAAAATGAGCAAAGGTCTTCGCATTTGACTCGACGAGTGCGAAGAATAAGGAAGCTAGCCGAGCCTAGGAGGATTCGCTTAGGTAGTTGGAACGTAGGATGTCTGAAAGGCAAGCTTCGGGAGCTAGTTGATGCAGCGGTGAGGAGAGGTGTTGATATCCTTTGCGTCCAAGAAACCAAATGGACGGGACAGAAGGCGAAGAAGGTGGAGGATACCGGCTTCAAGTTGTGGTATACGGGGACGGTTGCAAACAGAAATGGCGTAGGCATCTTGATCAACAAGAGCGTCAAGTATGGAGGTGGTAGATGTCAAGAGACGGGACAGAAAGCATGCCTCCTATTTATGATGATTATTGTGATGATACGTATTGCCATAAAGAATAAACATAACCATGAAACTTGTCATCATGATTTTAATTTTCAATTGGATTATGCCTCACATGATAGTTATTTTGTTGAGTTTGCTCCCACTACTATTGATGAGAAGAAATTTGCTTATGTGGAGAGTAGTAAATTTTCTATGCAAGTAGATCATGAAAAGAATGCTTTATGTGCTGGTTATATTGTTGAATTCATTCATGATGCTACTGAAAATTATTATGAGAGAGGAACTTGTGCTCTTACGTATCGCAATAATATCAAATTTCCTCTCTATGTGTTGAAAATCTTGAAGATTTGCTTGTTTTGCCTTCATATGCTAGTTGATTATTGTTCCCATAAGTTGTTTGCTCAAAAATACCTATGCATAGGAAGTGGGTTAGGCTTAAATGTGCTAGTCATATGCTTCATGATGCTCCCGTTATGTTTTAATTCTTATCTTTTATGTGAGCATCATTGTCATCATCATGCCTAGCTAGAAATGCATTAAAGAAAAGCGCTTGTTGGGAGATTATCGGTGTCAAAACCGGTGGATCTCGGGTAGGGGGTCCCGAACTGTGTGTCTAAGGCTAATGGTAACAGGAGGCGGGAGACATGATGTTTACCCAGGTTCGGGCCCTCTCGATGGAGGTAATACCCTACTTCCTGCTTGATTGATCTTGATGATATGAGTATTACAAGAGTTGATCTACCATGAGATCGTAGAGGCTAAACCCTAGAAGCTAGCCTATGATTATGATTGTTGTTGTCCTTGTCCTACGGACTAAACCCTCCGGTTTATATAGACACCGGAGGGGGCTAGGGTTACACAGAGTCGGTTGCAGAGAAGGAGATCTACATATCCGAATCGCCAAGCTTGCCTTCCACGCCAAGGAGAGTCCCATCCGGACACGGGACGAAGTCTTCAATCTTGTATCTTCATAGTCCAACAGTCCGGCCAAAGTATATAGTCCGGCTGTCCGAGGACCCCCTAATCCAGGACTACCTCAGTAGCCCCTGAACCAGGCTTCAATGACAATGAGTCCGGTGCGCAGATTGTCTTCGGCATTGCAAGGCGGGTTCCATCTCCGAATACTCCAAGGTAGATGTTGAACACATGAATCGTGTCCGGCTTTGCAAAACAAATTCCACATACAACCGTAGAGAGCATAATTTCTTACGAATCTAATCTGCTAACAATTTTTCATGGCATGACATCACGCCATGGCCCGGTCATTATTCGAACCATTTTTTTCAGCCTGCCACTGCACGTATTGCAAGGCGGTTTTATTGGCACGTCTTGTCGAAGTAGAGATCATGTCCCCTTATCACGGGATTCTCATCAATACGGGTGTGGGTAACCCAACCGCGCCATCGATGCGGCGCTTGGGGAATAAGCGAGTTTATCAGGCAAGTGGGGAGGCGCACAGTTTCTACCGCCTTATAAAGAGACAAGGATTCCTCTTTTTCACCCACGCCTTCTTCTCCCTCTGCTCATCCATTCTCGCACGCTCGAGCCCTAACACCCAAGCGTTCGTCTTCTCCACTCGAAGATATTATCCGAAAATGTCCGGATCCGGAGCAGGAGGCAAGTGGATGGCCTCTACAGTCCAGGAGAAGGATATCAAAAAGCTTTGGGAGGCCGGGTATCTGGCCAAGAAAACCGGCCACCGCCTTCCGACGGCGGGACAGATCGTCCCTACTCTGGAACCCCACGAGAGGGTTGTATTCCTCCCTCATTTTGTTCGCGGGCTAGGGTTTCCCCTCCACCCATTTGTTTGCGGCATCATGTATTATTACGGGATTGATTTCCATGATCTATCCCCTAATTCATTCCTCAACATCTCGACATTCATCATCGTGTGCGAGGCCTTTCTCCGCATCTCTCCACACTTCGGCTTATGGCTGAAGATTTTTAATGTGAAGCCCAAGGTAGTGAGCGGCGAGCACACCGAGTGCGGAGGCGCCATGGTGAGCAAGATGCCCAACGTCACATGGCCATCAGGTACTTTCAATGATTCCATCAAGGAGTTGCAGCAACAGTGGTTTTACATCACTGAGCCGCGCGGCAATAAGTGGGCCGCGGCTCCCGAATTCCGATCCGGAGCCCCCCTGCGGCTTACGTCCTGGCCCAAGAAAGGCCTGAACTTGTCTTCGTCCGATGAACTGTCGGTACTCCGGACACGCATCAAGGATATGGAAGACAAGAACATCAAACTTGTCAATGTAGTCCAGGTGATGTTAGTTTGCTTGATTCTTCCTTGTCAGCACCGAGCTTGCAATTTGTGGGAATTCGACCCAGCCAAGCACCAGACCCTACGGGAGCTCTATGGTTCCTCGCACAAGGACATCTGGAAGGTGCTTTTTAAGTCCGGCAAATCATGGCCGGACTCCGCCGAGGACCGTGGGTACCAACTATCCCACCCTGCAAGTCCGGTAAGTCACTGCTATATTTGGCAATTCATATGTTTCATTGGCATATCCCGAGGAAGATGCTTTAACGTGCTTTCCACAATTCTCCTAGGGATGGACGAAGAAGGCGGGGCGGATTCACTGTCCGGCCCCACTACCGGAAGAACCGGCCGGCCCACTTTTGACGAAGATGCTGGTCCCAGCGCCTTACAAGGCAGCGAAGAAGAAGGCCGAGAAGGAGGCCAAGGAGACTAGGGGCAGCCTCCGTCGCCGCGGCGCTTCAGACACAAAATTCGAAGAATCCAATGCCCTTTCCTCCGAAAAGGATGAGGAGGAGGAAGGACATGAATCCCCCATGGGGGGAAGAAAGAAAAGAGCGGCCTCCACATCTTTGGAGGCCGAATCGCCTCAGAGGGGAAGAACCCCTCTTCCTGAGGAGTCTTCCGCTGCTGCCGATAGAAGCCTGGAGTGGGATCCCAGGGTCCAGCCCCTGGTGAACTCGTGAGTATACAAAATCCAAACATGCTTTATGCGTCCAGGCTCATCATGGCATAATACTTTAAACCGAGCCATACTTTTGTTTGCAGTCCGGCGAGGTCTTGCACCGAACAATCCTTGTCGGAGGATTCGCTGGGTTCGGATGATATAGAGAGCGAGACACCCCCGAAGGCCCCTACCCCCAAACATGTGGACGACACCGAGGTGACGTCCCATAAGGGGCCAGACCAAGGGAAGGGGAAGATCGTAGAGGCGGTGCTAGGAGGTCAAACTTCAGGGGCCGGACATACGGGAGAGAAGGCTCCCATGAGCATCGGCGGCGGGGGCGATCTCGAATTCGGCCCCCAGCCGGATGCGGTCCCGGAGACCTCTACATCTCCAGAATCAGGCAGGCGGCCTACCTCGGTTGGAGGGAGTGTGCCTGCTCCGCCGGCAACCTCTGTCCAACCAGAGGTGCCAGACAACTTATCGACAGCGCTAAAAAGTGCTTCCATCGTCGATGAACACCGTGCCCTTATGGGTGCGGTGATTGAGAAGATTCAGTCTGCAGAGAGTGGACTGAATGGATCCTGCATCAGCCTTATAAAAGGCTTTGAGGTATGTTTTGTGAGGTTTTGAAGAATGTCATGGTACGGATAGTAGCCCCTGATACACTGTCCGGTGAAAGAGAGAACCGGACAGAGGATCAAATTTATGTTCACAGGAGACTCGTTTGATGACATATGTATTTCCTCTTGTGTAAGCAGGCGTCTGTAGTGACTGCTGCCTCTCATACTGCGGAGGTGTCCGGACTGAGGCAGAGTCTGGAGCGGGCTGAAGGGGAACTTGGCCGAGTGAAGAAGCAGTTGGAGGATAACCAAGGTAGGCCGAAACCTTGTTCCGTTCAGCACAAATGAATAAGTGTGCCTGATGAAAGTATTTTTATTGTGCGCTCCAGGGGCGATGGCCGAAATTGAGGCTCTTAAGAAGGTTGTGGCCGAAGCCGAGAAGAAGGCAGCCGCGGAGCAGGCTCTTCGCGAAAAGCACGAGGTCAGGGTCATTGAAGCTGAACGAGAGCTTTAGGATGCCGTGAAGAAAAGCGAGACTTTGGAGTAGAGTTTATCAGGGAAATAATCCGAACTCGCCCAAGCTCGCCAGGCCAAAAGTAATGCCCGGGATGAAGCCCAAGTTGCTCTAAAGGAAATTCAGGAGGCGAGGCAGATTGCGGCCAGTAAGGCTTTTTCTATACAAAGCGGTATTTTTGAAAGGAGAAAATCAAGTTGATAATTTGAATTCTGATTTCTCCAGGGGTGTTTACGGAGCTGCCACGCAGCATATCGGATGCCGCCCAATTCTACCGAGCCGAGGAAACGAAGAATGCGGAGAAACTCTTCTCGTCGCAGTATTTGGCGCCGAATTATTCGGTGCCATTTACCGATCAGCTGAAGCAGCTGATCGAACTGCACAAGGCGGCCAAACTAGCCTTGAAGGATTTGATTGTCCGGCTATGGCCTGCCGAGCCAATTCCAAGCAGTTATTTCGGGCTCGTGAAGCGGCTTGTGAGTGCCTGCCCTCGACTTGAAGTCATCAAGTGGTCGATCTGTATAGAGGGTGCGCGAATGGCCTTCACCCGCGCAAAAGTGCACTGGGGAAAGCTGGATGCAGAAAAGCTAATGACCGAGGGACCACCGGAGGGGAGGGAGCACCACAAGCCCGAATTATATTATGATAGTGTTCTGAAAGGAGCCCGCCTTGTGGCGGAGAAATGCACCAAGGACATTGTATTTCCATGAATTCAGTCATGTTGTCCTTTGTAATGCTAAACAAGGTCATTTATATTATTTATTGCATGTTATATGAAAGTTTTTCCTCATGTGCGGCCGTTTCATATATATTAATCCTGACAGTTGGCCAGTCGTTGGCTTCTGCCCCCACGTAGGACATACGGGGGTGTTCAGGATAAACCTGAGCACTCTTTATCCCATTTTTGGGTCCTTGAAGGAGGTGTTCAACACAACGAACCAGGCAATCAGACTATAGGGCTTTATCACTCACTTAGCCATAGGAGTTTGTCAAAAGTAAGGCAGGCGCATCCCCTGGTGTTCGGAAGACCGCACGAGGGTCTCTATAAGCACTTGATCGGGAGAAAAACCGATCCATCGCATGCTGCATTGGTTATGGCATTATGCGGAAGAAATCCTTAAAGATTTTACAACCTCTCAAACAGCTGACCAGCTCTCGCCATATCATGATAGTCAGTTTTCGGCTTTCTCTACTGAGGTGCTCGTCCGGAAGAACCGGGACACAATCGCAGTAGTTCCCCAGCGCTACCTTAGCCAATATAGCGGAACGTAAGGTACCAAAACATGGGAGCCGGGCAAACCTAACTATTGACCCAAGACATGATTCGGAGCCGATGCATATAATGCTATAAGTTTGGGGTGCCGAGAAACCATGAAGGTGGTCGGACTTTATTGCCGTATTATGGGTACCATAAAGCCCATGGCATATTAAGGCATATCACAATGTACGAATGTTGTTATGACGAAAGGTGTCAATAAGAAATGATAGCAGATAAGCGTCATATAAATCTACATGCTGTATTCAAGTAATACGTCGATGCATATGAGTACACGACATGTGATAAAAAGAAGTGTGACGGCGGAACCTGCTGAGACCAGGCGGGAAGAAGCTGTATGCGGATCCGGAGTGTGCCCGGATTGTCTTTGAGGGGAATATTTAAGGATTCCTTTGCGCGACCTAGCTGATTCCATGTCGCCAGTCTTGTCCTGCGTAAAAGTGAACCTGCGAGAAATATTTGTGTAGCACGGAGCGGTTGAGCCGCGGTATGTGGACTTTCCCAAGTTTTGCTGGAGTGTTTAATTGAGCTCCGGACTAGCCGGGCTATCATGTCGCGAAGTAGCTCGGACTCCTTTACCGGTGTCCGGGGGCTTGGCCATCGACTCAAGGTTCGATTGAAAGATGTCACTCGTTTCTTTTGCTGTTGAAGCAGTGATATGCTCTTCGGCGCCGAGGTGGAGTTTGGCTTCGCCATTAACCGTTATGACGCCGCGCGGGCCGGGTATCTTAAGCTTACAGTAGACATAGTGTGGTATCGCGTTAAAGCAAGCAAACGCGGTTCGTCCCAGCAGTGCATGATAATTACTGCGGACAGGGATGATGTCGAAGACTAACTCTTCGGTACGGTAATTGTTTGGTGATCCGAAGATTACCTCCAGGGTGATGGAGCCTATACAACTGGCCTCCACACCTGGCATTGCACCTCCGAAGGTGGTTTTGGCGGGTTTAATCCTTGAGGGATCGATGCCCATTTTGCGCATTGTGTCCTGATAAAGCAGGTTTAGGATACTGCCACCATCCATAAGGACTCGTGTCAGATGGAATCAGTTAATGATGGTGTCGAGTACCAATGCGGCTGAACCACCATGATGGATACTGGTAGGATGGTCCTTGCAATTGAAAGTGATCGGACAAGATGACCATGAGTTGGACTTTGGGGCGACTGGCTCCATCGCATGGACGTCCCTTAGTGCGCGCTTCCGTTCCCGCTTGGGAATGTGGGTGGCGTATATCATGTTTACCGTTTTCACTTGGGGAGGAAATTTCTTCTGTCCTCCTGTGTTTGGCGCCCGGGGCTCTTCGTCCTCATCGCTATGCAGCCCCTTTTCCTTGTTTTCGGCATTCAACTTGCCGGCCTGTTTGAACACCCGACATTCTCTGTTGGTGTGGTTGGCTGGTTTATCGGGGGTGCCATGGATTTGACACGAGCGATCGAGTGTGCGGTCCCAGGTGAACGGGCCCGGATTGTTCCTTTTAAATGGCTTTTTCCGCTGACCGGACTTAGAGCCATTGAATCCGGCCTTGACTGTCGTGTCTTCGGCATTGTCGCCATTGTTGTGACGCTTATGTATGTTGCATAGTGGCTTGTTGTTGCTATCTCGGGCATCTGAAGTGCCAGGATCTCTTGGTATGATGTTACTACGAGCCAGCCAGTTGTCCTCACCCGCGCAAAAGTGGGTCATGAGTGTCGTGAGGGCTGCCATGGACTTCGGCTTCTCTTGGCCGAGGTGTCGGGCGAGCCACTCGTCGCGGATGTTATGCTTAAAGGCCGCTAGGGCTTCGGCATCGGGACAGTCGACGATGTGGTTGTTTTTAGTTAGGAGCCGAGTCCAGAATGTCCTGGCTGACTCTCCGGGTTGTTGGGTTATGTGACTTAGGTCATCAACGTCCAGTGGTTGCATGTAAGTGCCCTGGAAGTTGTCAAGGAATGCGTCCTCCAAGTTCTCCCAACTGCCAATGGAGTTCGTCGGCAGGCTATTCAGCCAATGTCACGCCGGTCCTTTGAGCTTAAGGGGGAGGTACTTGATGGCATGTAGATCGTCGCCGCGGGCCATGTGAATGTGGGGAAGGAAATCTTCAATCCATACCGCGGGGTCTGTTATGCCATCGTATGATTCGATGTTTGCGGGTTTAGACCCTTCTGGGAATTCATGATCCATTACTTCATTAGTGAAGCATAGGGGGTGTGCGGCGCCTCTATGCCGGGCTACATCACGACGCAGTTCAAATGAGTCTGGTCTATTGTATTCGGCCCGGCCGGACTTGTTTTATCATCACGCGTTGTGGCGCCCCCCCCCCCCGCGATCCGTAGATCGATCTTGACTCTCCTTCTTTGTTTTCCAATACGTCTTGCAGGTCCTGCGTGTCGCCCCGGGCCTTAGTATTTTTGTTTGATTGGCGGCGGGGTGCGGGCGGTTGTTCGGTCTGATACGCCACTTGTCTCAGCCACGAGGTGGCCGTTCCGCCTCATCCTGTGCTGGTAGTGTAGGCTCTAGCGCCTCCTCCTCGAGTTGGGGTAGCAACCTGCGCTTCGGGTAACTTTTGGTTGGGCGCTCGAGTCCGTATTCCTCGGCTTCCAGGAGCTCAGTCCATCTATCTGTTAGTAGATCTTGATCAGCTTGAAGCTGCTGCTGCTTCTTCTTCAGGCTTTTTGCACTGGCTATAAGCCGGCGCTTGAAGCGCTCCTGCTCGACGGGATCCTCAGGCACGATAAATTCGTCGTCGCCGAGGCTCACCTCATCTTTGGAGAGAGGCATATAATTGTCGTCCTCCAAGTCTCCATCCGTTGCCTGTTCATCTCGGCTAGCTTGCCCATCCTCCTACTCGGCCTGCTCGAAGTCAGGCTGGGCGGGATTGTCTTTGGGACCATCCAGATTGCTATCATCTCCTGTGCCGGTACTACTATTTCTGCCATGGCGGGGCTTAGAGCGGCGCCAATGACACCAGTGCTTTGATTGCTTCCCCAATGGATTATCCTCTGTTGCCTCGTTGCTATTGTTTTCTTTGGGGGTGTCTACCATATATATATATATATCATATGATGAGGTGGCTATCCAGCGCCCTATGGGCGGCGGTTCCTGTTCTTCTCCTGCATCATCATCCACACCGTCGATGTCTTCGGAGTCGAAGTTGAGCACGTCGGTTAAGTCATCGACTGTGGCTATTAAGTGGGTGTTGGGTGGGTACCGAATTTCTTCGCCATCCGCTTCCCACTCGAGCCGGACATAGTTCGGCCAAGAGTCTCCCGATAGGGAGAGAGACCTCAATGAATTTAGCATGTCACCCAAGGGTGAGTGTTGAAAGATATCCGCGGAGGTAAACTCCATGATCGGTGCCCAATCAGATTCGATAGGCACAGACGCGCGCGGTTCGGAACCTAAGACCGGAGACGAGTCCGGGGGTCCGGTGACACAGATCTCTTTGGGGGTGGAGTCTGTGTTCGGCTCCAACGCCGATGAGTGTGCGGCCTCCGTGGTGGGGTCCATCCACCCATCCTCGGATGGCGCGATCTGCTCCAGATTAGGGGCCAGGGCAGCCACGGGTGCGATATCCCGAACACCGTCCGATGGCAGATCTAAGTCATGCACGTCGTGACTGTTCGGCGCTCCTGACGCAGGCTCGAACCCGTTGAAGATTAAGTCTTCGCGGATGTCGGCTGTGTAGTTCAAGTTTCCAAACCTAACCTGATGGCCAGGGGCGTAGCTGTCGATCTGCTCTAGATGGCCAAGCGAGTTGGCCCGCAGTGCGAAGCCGCCGAATACGAAGATCTGTCCGGGGAGAAAGATCTCACCCTGGACCACATCGTTGCTGATGATTGAAGGAGCCATCAAGCCTTACCGTGATGACACAGTGGAACTCTCAATGAAAGCACCAATGTCGGTGTCAAAACCGGCGGATCTCGGGTAGGGGGTCCCGAACTGTGTGTCTAAGGCTAATGGTAACAGGAGGCGGGGGACACGATGTTTACCCAGGTTCGGGCCCTCTCGATGGAGGTAATACCCTACTTCCTGCTTGATTGATCTTGATGATGTGAGTATTACAAGAGTTGATCTACCACGAGATCGTAGAGGCTAAACCCTAGAAGCTAGACTATGATTATGATTGTTGTTGTCCTTGTCCTACGGACTAAACCCTCCGGTTTATATAGACATCGGAGGGGGCTAGGGTTACACAGAGTCGGTTATAGAGAAGGAGATCTACATATCCAAATCGCCAAGCTTGCCTTCCACGCCAAGGAGAGTCCCATCCGGACAAGGGACGAAGTCTTCAATCTTGTATCTTCATAGTCCAACAGTCCGACCAAAATATATAGTCCGGTTGTCCGAGGACCCCCTAATCCAGGACTCCCTCAGAGACAACCCAATATTTACCCTTACTGTTTTTGTGTGTCCACATGATTATGCTACTGTAGTAATCATGTTTTATAGCTTTTTTCAATAAAGTGCCAAGTAAGACCTTTGGGAAGACTTGGGTGAAGTCTTTAGGATCTCGCTGTAAAAAACAGAAACTTTATCTCTCACGAGATTAGCTGTCATTTTTTACATAAGAGTACTTTTAAGTTGATTATTTTTGTAGAAGATTAAATGACAAATTCGTCAGGTCCACCAATTTATTTCATAATTTTTGGAGTTCCAGAAGTATACGTTTGATACAGATTACTACAGACTGTTCTGTTTTTGACAGATTCTGTTTTCTATGTGTTGTTTGCTTATTTGATGAATCTATGAGTGGTATCAGAGGGTATAAACCATAGAGAAGTTGGAATACAGTAGATATTACAACAATATGAATTTGGAATGAGTTCACAACAGTACCTAAGTGGTGATTTATTTTCTTATACTAACGGAGCTTACGAGTTTTCTGTTGAGTTTTGTGTTGTGAAGTTTTCAAATTTTGGGTAAAGATTCGATGGACTATGGAATAAGGAGTGGAAAGAGCCTAAGCTTGGGGATGCCCAAGGCACCCGAAGGTAATATTCAAGGACAACCAAGAGCCTAAGCTTGGGGATGCCCCGGATGGCATCCCCTCTTTCGTCTTCTATCATTGGTAACTTTACTTGGGGCTATATTTTTATTCACTACATGATATGTGTTTTGCTTGGAGCGTCTTGTATGATTTGAGTCTTTGATTTTTAGTTTACCACAATCATCCTTGTTGTACACACCTTTTGGAGAGACACACATGATTCGGAATTTATTAGAATACTCTATGTGCTTCACTTATATCTTTTTAGCTAGAAATTTTTTGCTCTAGTACTTCCCTTATATCTTTTAGAGCACGGTGGTGGTTTTATTTTATCGAAATTATTGATATCTCATGCTTCACTTATATTATTTTGAGAGTCTTTTAGAACAGCATGGTAATTTGCTTTGGCTATAAAACTAGTCCTAATATGATAGGCATCCAAGTTGGGTATAATAAAAACTATCATATAAAGTTTATTGAATACTATGATAAAATTGATAATAGTTTTGAGATATAGAGGTGGTAATGTTAGAGTCATGCTAGTTGGGTAATTGTAAAATTGATAAATACTTGTGTTAAAGTTGGCAAGTCCCGTATCATGCACGTATGGTAAAAGTTTTGTGACAAATCTAAAGCATGGGGTGCTCTTTGAGCGCTTTCCTTATGAGTGGCGGTCGGGGACGAGCGATGGTCTTTTCCTACCAATCTATTCCTCTAGGGGCATGCGTAGTAGTACATTGCTTCTAGGGCTAATAAAATTTTGCAATAAGTATATGAGTTCTTTATGACTAATGTGAGTCCATGGATTATACACACTCTTACCCTTCCAATTTTTTGCTAGCCTCTACGGTACCGTGCATTGCCCTTTCTCACCTTGAGAGTTGGTGCAAACTTCGCCGGTGCATCCAAACCCCGTGATACGATACACTCTATCACACATAAACCTCCTTATATCTTCCTCAAAACAGCCACCATACCTACCTATTATGGCATTTCCATAGCCATTCCAAGATATATTTCCATGTAACTTTCCACCGTTTCGTTTATTATGAGACACTCCATCATTGTCATATTGCTTTTGCATGATCATGTAGTTGACATTGTATTTGTGGCAAAGCCACCTTTATAATTCTTTCATACATGTCACTCTTGATTCATTGCATATCCCGGTACACCGCCGGAGTCATTCACATAGAGTCATATTTTGTCCTAAGTATTGAGTTGTAATTCTTGAGTTGTAAATAAATAGAAGTGTGATGATTTCCATTATTAGAGTATTGTCCCATGTGAGGAAATGATGATGGAGACAATGATTCCCCTACAAGTCGGGATGAGACTCCAGACTTTATGAAAAAAATAAAAGAGGCCAAAGAAGCCCAAAAGAAAAAAGAGAGGCCAAAGAAGCCCACCAAAAAAAATGAGAGAAAAAGAGAGAAGGGACAATGTTACTATCCTTTTACCACACTTGTGCTTCAAAGTAGCACCATGATCCTCATGATAGAGAGTCTCCTATGTTGTCACTTTCATATACTAGTGGGAATTTTTCATTATAGAACTTGGCTTGTATATTCCAATGATGGGATTCCTCAAAATGCCCTAGGTCTTTGTGAGCAAGCAAGTTGGATGCACACCCACTTAGTTTCTTTTTTATGAGCGTTCATACATTTATAGCTCTAGTGCATCCGTTTCATGGCAATCCCTACTCCTCATATTGACATCAATTGATGGGCATCTCCATAGCCTGTTGATTAGCCGCGTTAATGTGAGACTTTCTCCTTTTTTGTCTTCTCACATTATCCCTATCATCATACTCTACTCCACCCATAGTGCCATGTCAATGGCTTACACTCATGTATTGCGTGAGGGTTGAAAAGGCTAAAGCGCGTTAAAAAGTATGAACCAATTGCTTGACTTGTCATCGGGGTTGTGCATGACAGGAGCATTTTGTGTTACGAAAATGAAGCATGGCCAAACTATATGATTTTGTAGGGATAAGCTTTCTTTGGCTATGTTATTTTGATAAGACATAATTACTTTGTTAGTATGCTTGAAGTATTATTATTTTTATGTCAATATTAAACTTTTATCTTGAATCTTTTGGATCTGAACATTCATGCCACAATAAAGAAAATTACATTGAGAAATATGCTAGGTAGCATTCCACATCAAAAATTCTGTTTTTATCATTTACCTACTCGAGGACGAGCAGGAATTAAGCTTGGGGATGCTTGATAAGTCTCCAACGTATCTATAATTTTTTATTGTTCCATGCTATTATATTATCTGTTTTGGATGTTTATGGGCTTTAATATACACTTTTATATCATTTTTGGGACTAACCTATTAACTGGAGGCCCAACACAAATTGTTGTTTTTTTGCCTATTTTAGTGTTTCGTAGAAAAGGAATATCAAACAGAGTCCAAACGGAATGAAACCTTCGGGAGAGTTATTTCTGGAACGGAAGCAATCCAGGAGACTTGGAGTAGACGTCAGGGAAGCAACGAGGAAGCCATGAGGCAGGGAGGCGCCCTACCTCCCTAGGCGCGCCCCCACCCTCATGGGCCCCTCGTGGCTGCCCTGACCGACTTCTTTCGCCTATATATGTCCATATACCCCGAAAACATCCAGGAGCACAATAGATCGGGAGTTCCGCCGCCGCAAGCCTCTATAGCCACCAAAAACCTATCGGGACCCTGTTCCGGCACCCTGCCGGACGGGGGATCCCTCACCGGTGGCCATCTTCATCATCCCGGCGCTCTCCATGACGAGGAGAGAGTAGTTCACCCTCGGGGCTGAGGGTATGTACCAGTAGCTATGTGTTTGATCTCTCTCTCTCTCTCTCATGTTCTTGATTTGGCAAGATCTTGATGTATCGCGAGCTTTGCTATTATAGTTGGATCTTATGATGTTTCTCCCCCTCTACTCTCTTGTAATGGATTGAGTTTTCCCTTTGAAGTTATCTTATCGGATTGAGTCTTTAAGGATTTGAGGACACTTGATGTATGTCTTGCATGTGCTTATCTGTGGTGACAATGGGATATTCATGTGATCTACTTGATGTACGTTTTGGTAATCAACTTGCGGGTTCAGTGACCTTGTGAACTTATGCATAGGGTTTGGCACATGTTTTCGTCTTGACTCTTCGGTAGAGACTTTGGGCCACTCTTTGGGAAGTACTTTGTGTTGGTTGAATAGATGAATCTGAGATTGTGTGATGCATATCGTATAATCATACCCACAGATACTTGAGGTGACATTGGAGTATCTAGGTGACATTAGGATTTTGGTTGATTTGTGTCTTAAGGTGTTATTCTAGTACGAACTCTATGATAGATTGAACGGAAAGAATAGTTTCGTGTTATTTTACTACGGACTCTTGAATAGATCAATCAGAAAGGATAACTTTGAGGTGGTTTCGTACCCTATAATAATCTCTTTGTTTGTTCTCCGCTATTAGTGACTTTGGAGTGACTCTTTGTTGCATGTTGAGGGATAGTTATATGATCCAATTATGTTATTATTGTTGAGAGAACTTGCACTAGTGAAAGTATGAACCCTAGGCCTTGTTTCCTAGCATTGCAATACCGTTTCCGTTCACTTTTATCATTAGTTACCTTGCTGTTTTTATATTTTCAGATTACAAAAACCTATATCTACCATCCATATTGCACTTGTATCACCATCTCTTCGCCGAACTAGTGCACCTATAAAATTTACTATTGTATTGGGTGTGTTGGGGACACAAGAGACTCTTTGTTATTTGGTTACAGGGTTTTTTGAGAGAGAACATCTTCATCCTACGCCTCCCATGGATTGATAAACCTTAGGTCATCCACTTGAGGGAAATTTGCTAGTGTCCTACAAACCTCTGCACTTGGAGGCCCAACAACGTCTACAAGTAGAAGGTTGTGTAGTAGACATCAACGACCAATCCGAGGAATCAGCCAAAGGTTTCCATTCTGGTGCAACAAGACCAAGACCGCCAGGACGGCAGGACGGAGGTCATCACCGAGCCCACTGCAGCGTCACAATCAGGGGCTTTTCGCAGGCGAAGACCACTTTAGTCAGGATAAGCGGTATTACTTGTCCCCTTTCAAATTCGGTCGTTGTGGGATCCCTTCCAGCCAACATCTTTTTGCAGGTTAGACAGTAGGAAAGGCTCCTACTGCTTAGTATATTTCCAGGGGTAAAACAGGGTACAATGTGTTACATTTTTGCATATGAACAAAGGCCAGCAAGCACCCCCTCGCAGGGGGAAGCAATGCTAGTGTTTTAAGGTATTGAGTCAACTATGGAAGTAACTATCTGTTTTTTGTGATAAGGGACTCTATGTCTAATACTAGCAAAGTCCTTCTTGAATCCGACCCTCCAGGATGAGACCGATGGGGCTACTTGGCGAAAGTAGTTATTGTTTCTTTCTTTCCAAAGACTCCAAGCAGCCACTAAGAAGATGTCCATAATCATGTCTCTCTGGTGCAAAGTTTTGAGGTGCAACATCATCTCCAGTCTGTTTCCATGTGCAGGCCATGAAATATTTAGCTCGTTCCAGCATGTCACACTGAATGCACATCTGAAAAAGAGGTGTTCCAATGTTTCTTCAATGTGTTTCCCACAAAGCAAACAATCATAGTTGTTGCCAATATTATAATGCCGCCTCTTGAGCATGTTCCTTGTGTTTAGACGATCGGACAGCAAGAACCATCCAAAGACTTTAAGTTGGGAATACTCCGATCCTTCCACAGCCATTTATAAGCTTCATGTGCAATCACATCTCTGAAGAAGAAAGCGTAGTACGCTGTTGTCTTGAATTCAGATGCCCCCCAAATGCATGTCCAGGTATCTTTTGTGTCTGTCACTCCTAGAGGTCTCACATGTTGTTGCAGCACCCTTAGCTCATCATATGCCTGGACCGAGAGGGGCAAGTGGAAACCTTCCCGCCAACATTTGGGAAGAGGACCAAGGCCACTATAAATAGGGCTTAGCCACCGTCATAGAAGGGGATCCGGACGGAGCGTAGTCATTCCTCCTTCACCAGCTCTCTCGATCACAAGAACACCTCACCTCCTGAGGCCAGTTCATCCACTGTACTAGTTCATCCTCAGCCCCTCGATGCAATCCACCAAAACGCTGGAGTAGGGTATTACACCGCAAGGTGGCGCGAACCAGGATAAATTGTTGTGTCTCTTTGTCTCTTCGAGCTCGTCGCGCTAGGCTTAGGAGGAACGCAAGTAGGCAGGCTGGGTAGGTTGAGATCTTCGCACGCACCCCAGAGTTCGAACCTTTCAAGGGTTTGCGGAACCCGTAATCCGACATTTGGTGCACCAGGTAGGGGTGCGTCGGATCTTCTCTTCCGTCGACCGGTCCTCCCCTGCTCCACCAATGCCATGGTTGACGCCCCGAGGGCGCACGTCGAGCACTGGGTTGTCAGGGCCTCCTCGACAGCGCCCGCCGACGAGGAGGACCTCCACTCTGCTCTGCTTGCGGCCCGTGCTCCGCCTGGGGCGGCTGGCCGTGGGGGGAACGGGGTGCAACCTTCCCCTTTGGCACCACATTGCAGTCACGCTGCCACATGATCTGCAAGCTGCGCCGCGTCAACCGCACCACACATGCGCAGGGAACATGCAAACATGCGGGCTGCGGTCATCGTGGCTCGAGAGCTCTTGAGGTGCAGGCTACTGGAAAGCGGCCGCGAGGCCTGCTCGAGCGGGTTGCCGAGCTGCTGGACGCGGCGTGCAGGGGAGCGACACCATTCTGCACCCTGCCGATGTCGCAAGCTGTGGTAGGGGCATGCGCCGTCCCCGCCAAAACCGCGCGCGCCCTCCTGGGGCCCCTAAAGAGCCTCTCGGCGCCGGCCAGCCTCACGGTGCAGCCGACACTCCTCCGAACATGCCACCTCGGTGTGGTGCTGCTCCGAGCGACATCCCCAAGGGCCGCGCTGGAGCGCCGGCCCCTGGTCGACATGACCAGAGAGTGACCAAAGAAGGCGGGAGCGTGAGGCAGCCGGGCAGTGGTTCTGGCATAGCCAGCCCAGAAGCCTACGTCCCAGGCCCATGGACCTGAGGCACACGTAGGGAGAGGGCCCCAGCCGATCCCCCATGCCAGGCTGGGCCCTAGATATACACGAAGCTGAGACCCCTTTCGAGCCGCCACCAAGCCCCGCCAACATCTCCAACAACAACAACCTATGAGTACAACTAACGCCACAGGGGCACGTTTACATTAACCATGGATCACAGGTGAACGAGGGCGCAGCTACCATCAGGACTCTCAGGACAGTGGATCCCCCGCAGGAGCGCAAAGGGCGTTGGGTGTAGTGCGGGGGGATCCCAGTGGTAGGGCCTTTCCCGTGCTGCGCAGAGTAGGACCCTGCTTGGAGGTAGGTTCCCCATCGGGGAAGGCGCCGGTGAGCCCTTCCCCCCGACGGGGGGCCTACGGTCGCCGAGGATGCTGCCAGCGTCCCCCTTGCCCCTTGGTCTTGTTCTGGTTTCTGGTCTCCCCAATGGTGGTTGGGGGCGGCGCAGGGCGGGGTCCGCGTCGGGCAACATGAAGCAAGGCTCCGTCCTGTGAAGGTCTCCGCTCGTGACACTCTCACATAATAATGAGTGGGGCTGTACACGCCCCGGAGTCTCCAGAGCGCCGCCCTGGGGCCTCACGGGGGCTCCCACCCACGTCTTAGTGGAAGCACCATGCTCTGCGCTGGCCGTCGACACTGACCCCAATGACTATGCCCAGCCAGTGGAAGCACTTAGCCCCGCGCTGGTGAGAAGACTTGAAGACTAGCTAGGCGCCGGACGCGGCCATTTGCTTTTGCCTCCTTTTTGTACTTGCTTGTCGGTTTTTTTGGAGTAAACTTGGTTCTCGCGCGTTTATAAAAATGGGGGGAGTTTTTCTCATCTTGCGTTGCTCTCTTGCTTTCCATCCTTGCATTTTTTTGGAGCTCGTGACCGCTGCCCTGCCCTCGGGCGCCTCGCGAGCGGGGGCTGGGTGCGGTGTGCGCATCAAGATTAATTGCTTTTCCCCTGGGGCTCAAGGGTGCGGCCACCACGCGCGCCCACCTCACTGCAATCCGGCTGTTGAATCCTCCCGAAGCACTCCAGGACAAGTTGACAGGCTCCTTGCAGGAGCCACACCCTCACGAGCCCGCAATAGGCATGGCTCGGGAGGACAAATGTTTCTGCAGCGTCAGGGCTCACTCGAGACTCATGGAGCCAAAGATAAGTCACGACCACCATCCCGCCTAAGGATGCGGACCTAAGGGGTCGCTCCGTGGCATCATTTCAAGGCATTTCACAATTATGTACATCACAATCACAAGCCCCCCCTTTCAAAATGCTCTCGCAAGGGAACTTCCAAGTCTTGTCATACAGGTTAAAGCAAACAGAAGTGCAGGTCTAGCCGAGCGCACCCTCTTCGTCGCCTTCATCCGTGCTGCTCGCGCTGCCGGAGCCGTGGCAGCCATCCTCCTCATTACCACTGCCCGTGCCATTCGCTCCGGCCATGAGCACGACCGTTTCATCCTCGGAAGCCAGCTCCTTCACCAAGGCGTTCACATGGTCGTCCACCCACCTGGCGAGCTTGTCCTGGGTAGCCACGGGCACGGGGGCTAGCATAGTGTTGAAATCAAAATGGGAATCGCGGTTTAGGAGATTGCTGAAGATGCGCGAGAGCGCACGCCCGAGGAGGCCCCAGCTCCTCTCCTCAACAAGTTGGCGAGCCTTCACGGCCTGATCCTTTAGGCGGGTCACAACATCAGTGAAGAAGTTAAGATGGCTAGCGTAGTCACTCTCGTGCGGGTGAGGAGCGCTCTCGTCACAGATAGCACCCAAGGCATGGTTAGCTCTGATGCGCAGACCTTGGAGCATGGAGCCGTGCTTATGTTCTAGTGTCAGGCAGCGGCTCTTTTCAGTTGAAGCCTTCTTCAGGAGGGAGGCGGTGTCCTTGACTTGCTTCTGGAGAGAGGATATCTCGGCGCAGGTAGAGTTCAAGGTAGATTCGGAAGAAGTCAGAGCTTCTTGGGCGGCGCTCTCACGCTGTTCTACGGACTGCAGCTTCACTTGATGTGTCATCATCTTTGTTGTGCTGATATACATGTGCTGGTTGTAATTTTCCTGGTTGTATATATTCCATGGTGTATGTACATAGGTAAGTTCTAGTACATAGTTAGCCTAGTCTTTTCAATTTTGTACATATTTAGTTAGTAGAGACTGTTTTGGACCTTTTTAGTTGAGGTTTTAATAAAGGGTTGTGGGGCTTTTGCCTCACAGTATTCAGTCAAAAAAACATTTGGGAAGAGGACCAAGGCCATTATAAATAGGGCTTATCCACCACCATAGAAGGGGATCCGGACGGAGCGAAGCCATTCCTCCTTCACCATCTCTCTTGAGCACAAGAACACCTCACATCCTGAGGCCAGTTCATCCACTATACTAGTTCATCCTCAGCCCCTCGAGGCAATCCACCAAAATGTTGGAGTAGGGTATTACACCGTAAGGTGGCCCAAACCAGGATAAACTGTTGTGTCTCTTTGTCTCTTTGAGCTCATCACGCTAGGCTTAGGAGGATCACGAGTAGGCAGGCTGGGTAGGTTGAGATCACCGCACACACCCCAGAGTTCGAACCTTTCAAGGGTTTACGGAACCCGTAATCCGATAGACAACTCCACCATTCAATATAAATACGTATACGGTTTGTGACTTAGAGTCATCTGGATCAGTGCCGAAGCTAGCATCGACGTAACCATTTACGACGAGATCTTTGTCACCTCCATAAACGAGAAACATATCCTTAGTCCTTTTCAGGTACTTCAGGATGTTCTTGACCGTTGTCCAATGATCACTCCTGGATTACTTTGGCACCTCCCTGCTAAACTTATAGCAAGGCACACATCAGGTCTGGTACACAACATAGCATACATGATAAAACCTATGGGTGAGGTATAGGGAATGACTTTCATTTTCTCTCTATCTTGTATAGTGGTCGGGCATTGAGTCTGACTCAACTTCACACCTTGTAACACAGGCAAGAACCCTTTCTTTGACTGATCCATTTTGAACTTCTTCAAAATGTTATCAAGGTATGTGCTTTGTGAAAGTCCTATTAAGCGTCTTGATTTATCTCTATGGATCTTGATGCCCAATATATAAGCAACTTCACTGCTTTCATTGAAAAACTTTTATTCAAGTATCCTTTTATGCTATCCAAAAATTCTATATCATTTCCAATCAACAATATGTCATCCACATATAATATTAGAAATGCTATAGAGCTCCCACTCACTTTCTTATCAATACAGGCTTCTCCGAAAGTATGTATAAAACCATATGCTTTGATCACCTCATCAAAGCATATATTCCAACTCCGAGATGCTTGCACCAGTCCATAAATGGATCACTGGAGCTTGCACACTTTGTTAGCACCTTTAGGATCGACAAAACCTTTTGGTTGCATCATATACAACTCTTCTTTAAGAAATCCATTAAGAAATGCAGTTTTGACGTCCATTTGCTAGATTTCATATTCATAAAATGCGGCAATTGCTAACATGATTCGGATAGACTTAAGCATCACAATGGGTGAGAAAGTCTCATCGTAGTCAACTCCTTGAACTTGTCAAAAACCTTTTGCGACAAGTCGAGCTTTATAGATAGTAACATTACCATCAGTGTCAGTCTTCTTCTTGATACAAAAAAAAAGACACATCCATGACATTTTGGGCCGAACAAATTTTTTCTGTCATACTTATGACACTTCTATGACGATAATTGTAACAAAACCTGGTATCATCATAGATGTGGTGGGCTCCTACTTCTGTGACAAAAAATCATGACAGAAAATGGGATTTTCGTCCTAGGCGGGCTGGAGACGCAACTGCATGACATTCTTTGGGCCGTCCATGACGGAAAAACTATGGTAGAAGCAAGGGCGAGGAAAATATCGGGGAGTTCCCGGTTACAGTGGGTGGTCGGGGGCCGAGCGATGCGCGTTTCTCTCGTACCGTACTCATGTGGGTGCGAGGAGTTGGGCTCTAACTGAACCCGAGCGAGGCGTCGCCTAACTGAACCCGAGCGATTGCACTACAGGCTGCACGTTACTGAACCCAAGCGATCGAGTGATTCCTTCACTACTGCTGCTAACTAAAGTCGATCGATGCTGCCTCTGGATGAACAATGAGCATTACTGGGGGGGTTGGATGAATAGTTCCCGATGGGGGTGGATGAAAAGGACCCCGTGGTGTTGCCTCTGGATGAACAGGACCCCGATTGAGCCAGTTGGGGCTGGATGAACAGGTCCCCGTGGAGGGCTGGATGAATAGGACGACCCCGTGGAGGGCTGGTTGAACAGTAGCCGGTGGAGGAAATAGGACGACCCCGTGGAGGGCTGGTTGAACAGTAGCCGGTGGAGGGATGAATGAACAGTAGCCCGTGGAGGTGTGGTTGAACAGTAGCCGGTGGAGAGGGATAGTTGAACAGTAGCCGGTGGAGTAGTGCACGGTGGAGGCTTGATGAACAGGAGCCCGTGGATGAACAGTCGCAGGTGGAGGCTGGAGGAGGTCGACGGTGGATGAACAGTAGCCCGTGGAGGCTGGAGGAGGTCGACGGTGGAGATGAACAATATCCCATGGAGTCCTGTTTTGCGGTATGCCACACCCCTCCCGATGAACATGACCCCCATTTCGACCGTAGCGCTCCAACACAAGTCCGTTTCACCTGTTTTGCGGTACACCACACCCCTCCCGATCAACAGGACCCTGTTTCAACTGTAGGAGGTCCAACAGAAGTCCGTTTCCTCTGTTTTGCGGTACGCGAAAGCCCTCCCGATGAACAGGATCCCGTTTCGACCATGGACGTTCGAACACAAGGCTGTTTCCTCCGTTCTGCGGTACGCCAGGCCTCGTTTCCATCGGCTGTTCCATCCAAGCCGGTTGGCTCCCACGCATTCTGTTGCCTCCCTATGAACACGACGCATTCCGTTGCCTCCCCATGAACACGACGACGATGCAGTTTCTCCATTCCGACCTAGCCATGTACACGAGCCCTGGCCGTACATATGCGCGAGTAGTCGTTCGAGACCCCGCTCGTATGTATGTACGTGGCCATATTTTCTTTCTTGCACACTGCCTGCTGTACGTGCGTGTACATGCTATGTGCGCGCCTCTACTACGACACGTGCACACCTCTACATCGACCAGTATGTACGTACATGTTCGCGACAAGAATGACAACGCTACATATGCTTCGACCAGGTGGGTCCCGACTGTCAGGCACTTCCTTGCGCGCGAAGATGTAGCTGGTGGGTCCCAGCAGTCAGGGGGGCGAATCGTTTTTTTGCCCGTAATATGGATGCACTTCCTTGCGTGCGAAGATGTAGCTGGTGGGTCCGAGCAGTCAGGGGGGAAACGTTTTTTCATCAAATTTGGTGGCCCGTCCAGTGGGTCCCTCCTGTCAGGTGGAGGAATAATTATTTTGCGCGTAATAAGGAGGCACTTCCTTGCGGCCGCTGTGGACCCAACTGTCAGCCTCTTCACGTACAGTACTCTTCCGATGGAAGTCGTTACTTGACCATATTGACCATGCCGCGCCGAGAGCACCAGGGCAGTGGACGACGGCGAGGCCTAGGAAGGGGACGACGCAGAGCCGGGGAAGACACGACAGTGGAAGCCCGCGCGGAGAGGAGTACAAGGGTTCACTAGTTTGGCTGCGGTGTGAGGCTACCGTCGCCGCAGAATAACATGGGGTGTGGGTGAGTAGAGGGATCCCCTGGCCAGTGGTGGGAGTAGGAGGGGGCGCTGAGGCCTGCGCGGCAGCATAGCCGGCCACGGGAGGCGGGAGCAGGCGGCCCCACTGGCGCTGGATTTGGCGGCTGGAGCAAGAAGATCGGAGATTGAAAAAACACGATGGCCGTTGGATTGACATCCAATGGTTACGTTTGCTAGAATCGTTTGTTGACGTATATAATGACTAAAAACTCTTGCATACGCATCAACTTAATAGGCCCACAAGTGAGAGCATTCCCTCTTTTTTTTAATAATTTATATATAACTCATTGCAACTTCTTATGCAATTTATTGTAGTCCTTTTTTTTGTTTGCCAGGGCCAGGATTAAAAATTTAAACGAAATTTTGCATATTTCTGTGGGTTACAAACTATTTTTAATACCAAAATGTCGAGCCAGATTTAAAGTACTTTGAAGATATATTTAAATTAGGTTAAAGCCAAGTGAAATAGGAATCTGAAAAATGTGAAAAAAATCAGAAATTATAAAGTAATTCCAATTTGTCATATGTTTTTATATCTACAACCCATTTCATATTACTTTCAAGAGTTGCAGGCGTCTTGAAAGAGTTGCAGCCCATCAGGGCGTAGAAAAATAAGTAGGCCTGGATTGGGTATTCTTGAGAAAAAAATAAACTGGGCTCATTTTCACAAAGAAAAAATAGCTGGGCTGGTCATATGGTGAACATAAAATAAAAGCCTGGGCTAGACGGGCCACAGCCTAGTTGAAAGCCTACTTCGTCTCAACAATAACAAATAAATACTGCTCGAGCATCTATGTCCCGGGTGTCAGCCGATCTTGTGATGTTCTCTTGTCTATTGACTATATACGCTCACAATGTCATGGGTCCCAGATGTCAGGAAACCACTAGGAGGAAGCATTTTATTTTTCCATACGCTGACATGGTGGGCCCCTACTGTCATCCTCTCCACGTACTTCTATCGATTCCTGTTGTTTGTTAACCATGTTGAGAACGCGAGAGGGCGGCACCGCAGGGAGCGCACCAAAGCGCGTAGAGGATGACGGCGAGGCCTTGGACGTCGGCGTTAACAATTTAGGAGACGGTGGGGCAGCGATGCGTGTGCTGAGGCGCAACCAGCCGTGGGAGGCGGAAGCAGGCGGCCACGCTGGCGCTGGTTTGGTTTTGGCGGCTGGAGGAAGATAGGACTGAAGAAACACGACGGACTGGAAAAGCAGCATGAGTACTTAACAACCTTAACTGAAACCAGCAGGGGCACTTAACAACCATAGCTGAAAGCAGTATGAGTACCTATACAGGTTCAACCGTACAAAGGATGCCTCGAACAGTGCTACTTTTCCTACAGTTAACCAAGGGTGAGGCCGCCAAGCCCCATGACAAGGCCCATGCGCCACCCCGCGCATCCACAACCTTCTGAAAGCGGCCTCATCTCACAATGTGGTCAATAAACAGGATATTCGCTTTAGATCCATGGAAAAGCAGGAACATAATCTTCTGTCCTATTCTCCAAGATGGACAAGCCTTCATTATTTGAGACCACCCATGAATAAGTATCTTTTCACCTCCAAGAGGAATGGAGTAGGTCGACATAAACATCATGTTGTGACCAAGCGCAAGTCTAACCCGACCATGGTCAGGCATCTGTATAGGAACAATAGAACTAGGCGGTTTCTGTTTCAAGAAGATCACAACTACAAAACTGTGTATAAGCAATAGTTTATGAACAACATATATAACAGAAAACAACTCGTACCATAAGTTTCTCGACACAGTTGGACCTATTCAACGAGTGCAGCCGTGGCGCACACATCCCACGTGGCCTCCCACCATTGGAACGCCCCACAAGGATCTCAGGACGATTAATAAAGTGTAGGAACTTGTGGATGTCCTCCCAGTCAACTTTCGTGCCATCAGTAATAGCCGAGTTCTTACAGAATAACAAATGAGAAGCTTGCTTAACTCTGAAAAAACCTACACATGCCACCAAATATAAGAAAATATTAGTTATAAGTAGCATCTTCGTGAGAGATTCGTTGCTACTTCTAAAGTTAAATTGTGACTAGTTATACAGAATAGGTGGATTAAGAAGTTATCGAGGCAACAAGCAAGAACCGGATACAAAACTAACATGGATGAACAATTGGAACAATGTTAGGGTGGAAAATCGCAGTGAAGATGAGACCAGGTTCTGCTATTTCCATCAACATTCGTGCGCCAACTTTCAGTCCGTAACACTTGAGAAAGTTTATCCAAGTTCGGCAATAAAAAAGCAGCGATCTTCTTGGTTCACGAACCCAACTCGGAACTTATATCCATGGCTTGTCTTCACTGTGACCATTAAACTGGTGTATTCAGTTATGGCAAGGCCGAGCATCTTGAGTACATGTGTTCTGGAAGAGCAAATAATGCACTGTAGGAAAAATAATATGAGAACACAATGTATTCGGTATCCAACTCTAGAAATAAATTCCTCCTTTACGTCAGTGTTGACCATCGTACTAGTACCTTTTATCCAAATATAGCAATCCAAATTTCCAAATTAGTCGAGAGCATGTTCAAAAAAACCCACCCTCCCTGATAGAAAAGAGGATTCTAGGAACATATTGTTCACGTTATAAAATCATGTGTTAGGATGAGAAGGAACAAGTGCGGCGTCTCGCCGAGGGCGCAGAAACCTGTAGGGTCCTCGCATTTTGGGCACTGCAAATGAAACACACTAGATTCAGTAGGAAAAAATGCATCAATGGCGGTGGCTTCCATCCTAGGATTACCCGCGACCAAGGGACTTGGATTTATCGGGGATGGATGAAGAATTTGTACCTGGTTCTCCACGAGAAAACCCTATGCAATCACCAAGAGGGGGTTTTCTCCGAACAAGCAGACGAGGGAGAAGGGGATTCAGGCCTAGTGAAATATTGTCGCTTCGTCCGTCCGGCTTACTGCTAAAGTTGGAAAGGTGGGGGGTTGACGGCTCATTGGGCATTACTGCGGCGCTACAATCGAGGTGTGTCTGCCATGCAGTTGTGCACTCTAATTTGGTGCATATGGCACGTGGACCCCGTTGTCGGATGCCCCACATATCAGCGAAAGGAAGCAGAAAGACAAGAGTAACTAGTGACACATAAATATATTTTTGACAGAGAGATACTCCCTCTGTAAAGAAATATAAAAATCTTTTATATCACAACTTTATACATAAAAAATCAGGGGGAATATATATAACATATATAATTATAACAGAGTTTTTTTTAATACTAACACAGTGTAGACGAGTTGGTGATGATGGTGTGCCTGCCATCCTGCAATATAGGCCCTCCGATTTATATCTGACAGATAGGAAGGAAACTATGGCAATTTTGCAAAAAAGTACCCACACACCTCTCCACATTTGCAAATAAGGCCTTCCCTCATTCATCCTTTTCTCTCACAAGATAAAATACTCATACAAATGCATCTTGATGTTACATGCAACGCACGAGCATTATGGGGGTTAACCTGAGAATATAATACTCAGACAGGCTCACCATTCTGGACTTTGGGCCGCAGACCCACCCTGCATGTTTGGGGGCCCATGTGTTCTACCTCAGCGCTTTTCATATTGCGCAGTATGGCGCTGGTTTTAGATGCTTTCGCAAGGCGAATACACAAAATTGAATAAAGCACGATAGCTATTGGAATGAAATCGAACGACGGTTCCTAACCAGCAATGACAGTTGCAATTCTATCAACGATACGCCATGTGATAAATAATACTTTCGTACTACTTATACACACAGGACACTTGTTTCACCATGCCAGATTATTACATCAAAATCTCTCGGAGGATAGATTAGTTCGGCAGTTGCATGCTACTACTGAAGAATTTCAAAGTTGATTTGGACCAGCTCTCCTTGCCGAGAAAGTTCGATTTTGACATCATCCCCTCCCACAAGATATGATTTAGATTTGAACCTTGACCATCCTTTAGCATCAATCATCATGTGACAATCCTTTGTACTTACGGTATATTGAGATGGATCATTCACACTAAGGCTGCGCATGGTAAGAGAAACATGGCCACGGTCGCCCAGATTGTTGAATGACTCCCTCGTTGCTCTAGGAATTCTCGGTTTGCAAACAAGAAGACATACACAAACAGTTAGATCAACACAGTGAATCATGTGAAACAACATGGAAAGAAAAAAGAACAAAGCACTTGGGCGGCCAATGCTTACCAAGAAGGTGGACATGTCGGTTTTTGTAAGGACTTTGGTATATGAAGTGCAAACTATAGCCTAGTCTATTGTCGGTGCAACTGCACGTTCGGTTGTCACTGCACGGGCCAGAGCAGATGTAAGTGCAAGTGTTGGTGCAGGTGCCAAAGCCGTTGCTGGTGCCCGTGCCGGTGCGACTGATAGTGCTGCTGCTGCCGGAGATGGTGCTCCTTGTAGAGCTGGTGCTGGTGTCGGAGTAGGTGCCCGTGTCGATGCCCGATCCTCCGGTAGATCAGCCTGATCCGCTGACGCGGTCGGTGCCCAATCCTCAGCTAGATCAGACTGAGCTGCTGCCGCTGTCAGTGCTAGAGCAAATGCCGGTGCTCGATCCGTTGCTGAAGGTGGTACCTATGTGCGAGACATCGGCGAGCGTGTCTAGTCTTCGATGACCAGCTTTCGAACTTGACTAGGCTCCATGACGTGATCCATTTTTTTATTCATTTCTTTTAAACGCGAGAAGGACTAATTGTGGTGTTTTTGTTAAACCAAACTGCAGTTCATTATAGGGATTCAGCTTGTACTTAGACAATAGACTGATCCAAATTTTTCCAGTAATATAAGTGATGGACAGTGCCTTCATTACTGACATGACATAAGAAGTGAAACCTGCAAAAATAGCCATCGTACAACAAACCAAACGGTTTATTCTATGAGGAATGTCACATGGAAAAACCCGCATCATAAAATTGTAGGAAAAGAAGGAAAACATGACATTAAATCAATAAGATTTAGACAGTAAATCAATAAGATTTACTTGATGTGACAGGAGTGAATCCTTACCAGGAAATCACTATGTTGAAGTACTAAACAGAAGATTGATCGTCCAACTACGGGTGGCATGCAGGGCCCCTACCTACTCCCACAAGAAGGACAGTCCAAAGGTCATGACAAATCATATGGACCGAACATCCATGGGACTGGAAATCCTGGTGGGTGCGATAAACCCTGCAATGCATATAGATATTGGAGTGTAACCATAATTGATAAACCGTCCTCACAAAAAAGATGATTTGGATACTTCAAAATATACAGACTGAATTGAGTGGACATACATTAACATAGGCTGTTCTCAGGACTCGCCACACACAAAAAGCGGCAGTACTAAACAATACAGGGTTCACAAACACAAATCAAGTACTTAACAATAGTACTTACTACAGACAAGCAAAGTTGCACTAATTAAACTCTGCAGACTATTTCTTGACACCAGCCTACGAGATGAAACCCGCATAACTGTCTAGGCCATGGACTTCGTGAGAGATGTCTACCGGCACCATCACCATCTCGTCAACCTTGGAGAACCTAACAGAGTGGTCTTTCCACTCATAAACATGATGATGAAGACATGCCACATCAGATTTGTCGAGAAGCTTTACAAGAACCACACCCTTCGTAATCGAAGGCACAACCAGGAAATTGTTGTGGTCAAGTACAACCTCGAGAACACGCCTGACAACAATGCTACAGGAAAACACTAGTTCAGGACACGTGGCGACAAGGACACGGAAGTTGGATAGTTTAGCAATAGAACTCATCCTCGGGTCTTCCAGTTCACACGACATGTCTTTGAGAACTTCCTCTCCACCGTGGACCTGGTTCTAATTCAAACAGAAACCATATTTTATTACTACCTCCATTCAGAAATATAAGATGATTTTCAATATTATACTCCATATATGACTACATATACACAGAGAAATGAGTGAACAAAGACACTAGAACATGTCTTCAAAGGCATGAGAGTAGAGGGATTACTTGCAATACCCATAACACGAGTTACTCAGGCAAATATACCCTCTTCAAAAGTAGCATTGATGTTCATAAAGTACTCCCTCCGTCCCAAAATTCTTGTCTTAGATTTGTCTAGATACAGATGTATCTAATAGATACAGATGTATCAAGTCACATTTTAGTATTAGATACATCTGTATCTAGACAAATCTAAGACAAGAATTCTGGAATGGAGGGAGTAGTTGAAAGTAATCTATAAGAAATCAGTGTCAACCTCTCGCATGTTTTGGTCAAAAGAGGAATTTAGAACCGTCATTTGGCACACAAAAATCACATGCAAGATCACCGAGAAAGTTGTACTACTAGTACTAGTACCGCGTGTTAGATGAAAAAACACGATCAAGATCGAGAAAAAGATCGTCAAGAAGAGATATGTAACACCCCAAAATTTTAACCATGATTTATTAATTAAAATTTTGCCTTGGTAAATTAAATTTTTATTTTCTGGATTTTCTTTTGATACAGAACCACTCTTTTCTTCTGAGTTGTGGAGTTTTCCTCCAAATAGAAAAAAAACTTTACAAAAATGTTGTTGGACTTGTATACCCTCTCAAGAAAACATTTCTTTTATCAGTGGATTATTTCTATAATTATTTTTCCTGGACTTTAATTCTTTTAAAATGGTTTCTCATATCCCTTAGAGCCTCTTTTGCACTACAACCCTTTTAAATACTCCTTTAAAAATTCCACCAAAATTTGGGGATGACATGTGAGGTTCCTAAATCACTTTTATGCAAAAACCTCTCTTAATCATTTGGAGATTTTGAGCCCTACCTCAAGTTTTCAAATCTGGATCAGTTTGTGGTTTGCACTGCAACCTATTTAAATATTTCTTTAAAAATTACATAAAAATTTGGAGATGTCACTAGATGCATATAATTCATTTTTATGCAAAAACCCTTTGAGGTTCTTTGGAAAATTTGAGCAAAACATCCTCATCTTCATTTTGGTCCAGTGTTGTATTTTGCACTGCAACCATATTTTAACTTGCCCTTTTACCCATGATTCTTTTTCCTACTTATAGACTACTCTACCAAACCCTTAAGTCCAGGAGATTGGACCCGTTGGTGCATTTTTGGCCCATGCAATAATGCCCTTTATTTTTTTGTCCAGTTTTGATTTTCTCAAAAACTTGCACTAACAAGTTTCTGGTCTTGCCAAACTAACCTTGCCACCATTACCTACTTCTAAAGAGACTCTGATCTGGAGTTTTTGGCCAACCCAAGTGATGCCTAGTAGCCCATGGCATTCTGTCAAGCACCTTGTGTGCATGGCCAAATTTGACATAGTTTTTAGTTTGTGTTACGAACTTGGTCCCCCGACCCAACCATCATGTCCACTAACCTTCTAGCCACCTCTAACCTAGACTTGTTAATCCCCAGCCCCATCCTAGCCCTCTAACTTGCCTTGGAATTTTGCCGAGCACATAGTGTGCGTGCTCTGGGAGCGGCCAGAGTGCGTGTTTTGCATGTGTGTGCACCCGAGTCGCCGCGTCCCGCTGACGCCTCCCCGCGCCCGTTCTGGTCCCTCCCGGGGCACAGCCAGCGCGCCCCGACTCCTCCCTCCCTCACCTCCTGGCACCCCACAGCGCCACCGTCAGGTCGGCCATGGCGGCTAGTTGACGACCGTAGCAGGCCTCGGCCGTGGCAGCACCGCCCAAGCCATACGCGCGCGCCAGCTCGCCCCTGGAGCAGCTCAAGCTCATCCGCTCGCCCTGCTAGACCACGCCATCCATCGCCACACGCCCCTGGCTACAGAACGGTGGTTCGCCGTTCCTATCCACTGCCGCCGTCGAACCAACCTCGGCCGCCTATAAATAGGAGCCCCCAAGCTCAACCAAACCCTCAGGTGACCTCGAGCCATCCCTCTAGTGCCCCCATAGCCAGCAATCGATGGGGGGAGGCAGTCTTCCCCGTCTCCAGTCAGTTCGGCCGCCGCCATGCTTCGGTCCGGTTCGTCGCGAGCAGAGCCTCCCAAGTCCAACAAGTGCTCCCATCCTCTTCCCCTCGACCTTGCGGAGCCACCCCACCTCTCAATCCCGACCGGAAGCCACCGTAGCTCAAAACCCCAAATCCTCCTGAAGCCACCGTCCGCCGCGAAGCTCGCCGCCGGCGACCCCCTCCACCCCCACCAACCTAGCAACCACTGGGAGGACCGCCCTGGACTGGCGGATCCATACCTACCCTCGGAGTCCCGTGGGGAGCCGCCGTTCATCGACGGCAATCGCCAGAGCCGCGCCTCTGCCCGGCCAGAGGACAAAGGAGGCGCGGCGACTGGTCAAACCTGACCAGTGGGCCCAAGGGACCCACTGTTAGTGACCCACAAGCCGGTCCACGCTGGCATAAGTGAAAGCGTAAACCCAGAAGTACGTCTCCTCCGTTTACTTATTCGAAACGTTTTTATTTTTCTGTTTTATTTAAAAATAGAATTTTGACTAAACTTTGACTGGCTATAACTTTTTAAATATAAGTCCAAATGATTTGATTCTTTTTCTGTTATTTCTCAAATTTGTCTAGTTTATTTTCATATTTAGTTGAAAAAATTTCAAACAACTTTTTTGTACTGTTTTGAAATTATGTGTTAATTCAAATTTTCATAAAATAGGATTTTTGAAGAAGAAGGCAACTTTCAAAAAGTACACCCCACTTGCATACTCTTGAAGGCAAGCATTCTGAACCCCAGCATAATATTTGTTGTGTGTCGTTTGATGCAAATACGACATCACCTTGGTATGAAGTATTCGATATTTTATGTGATGTTATGATCACATTCATGAGTGCATAATGATGATGCCTTGCTGTTGGTATTTGATATGCTTCTAATAGTAATCACCCCCGTATGCCTTTCATGCCTACCGGGAGGAATCCGAGAAAGTCTCTATCTTGGGTAGACACGAGCTTATCTCTAGTCCTTCGTCGAGACGGTTATGTCCGGTAAAGCATGGTGAGGTATGACGAGTGGTAATTTTTTCTGATTGGTGTGAAATAATTTCTTATGCTCATCATGTAGGAAATGTCTTAACCTCCTGAGTCGACCGTAGATCGAGTCTTGTTCCAGTAACCCCCATACCTGTTTCGTACTACCACTTGTCCCTGCCATAGGTAGGGTACGATTTAGTAAGTTGTCAACCCTTTCCTAGCACACACTGTACAGAGAGGCCATGGTGGAAGATACCGGCTACATCCCGTAGACATGCCACCTGGTCCGGCAGCATGGGTGTTTCCGGTTGTAGCCGAGGTGGTAGCTCCCCTAGTTTGCGTGCGTTATAAATTTTGTGATCCCATGCTAGTCGAGGTTGTAGCTTCCCCACTTAGAGTTTTGCTTAACGAGTGTCGTGGGTGATTCCAGACACCGGTAAGTCAGGCTGGTATGTGAGGTCGGGTGTGTTCTCAATTAAAAGACCGTAGACGGGATTAGTCCTGATGGACTAAAGGAATCCATTACTCGTGGGTAGAGAGTACACCCTCTGCAAAGATTATATCTATTCGAATAGCCGTGTCCATGGTTAAGGACTACAGCCTGGGATGGGTCAAGTGTCAGTCTTAGTGTCGGTCTTCGGAGGAAAAATTGCTAAACCAGAACATGGATCATGACTTGTGACTCATGATGATTATGATTACTATTATTATGGACTGACCATTTACATTATTTGAATTACTGAGTATCCCTGGGATGGTTCTACCTCCTGGATATTCACTGTGATTACTCTCTTATAAGCCCCTTTATGTGGTGTCGCTCAGACGCCCGACTGTGGCATGCTTGTCGTTTAAATTACTTATAATCCCTTTATGTGGTGTCGCTCAGACGCCCGACTGTGGCATGCTTGTTATTTAAATTATTTATAAGCCCTCTTTGTGGTGTCGCTCAGACGCCCGACTGTGGCATGCTTGTCGTTTAAATTACTTATAAGCCCTTTATGTGGTGTCGCTCAGACGCCCGACTGTGGCATGCTTGTCGTTTAAATTACTTATAAGCCCTTTATGTGGTGTCGCTCAGACGCCCAACTATGGCATGCTTGTTATTTAAATTATTTATAAGCCCTTTATGTGGTGTTGCTCAGACGCCCGACTGTGGCATGCTTGTTATTTAAATTATTTATAAGCCCTTTATGTGGTGTCGCTCAGACGCCCGACTGAGGCATGCTTTATGTTATTATCCTTTCGAGGCGTCGCTTCAGACGCCCGATGGGTGCATTCTATTTCTACTCCCTCAATGCATATTCATGTTGTATATGAATAACCTGCTTGCGTGCATCATGGATTTTATTTTCTGACTGACGTTGTGATCATAGAATATTTCAGAGCATGATTATAATTTGTTATATTATACCTGTGTTCAAAATGTTTCCGAGTACGTTCAAAAGTACTCGCTGGCTTGTCCCTGGCTATTGTCTTGGCCAGATTTCTTGCATGGAGAGGAGCGTTGCGATGATAGCCCCGGAACCTTCGCAATGACGATAGCAGCCTCACGAAGATAGGAGTTATCCAGGTCAGCTGTTCCTGTGGGAAATGGAGTCCCATAGGCGCTGATGAACCACAAACCGCTTCCGCCATCAGCCACTAAAACCCTTGTGTTGTACTCATAGGCCAGAATGGTCTTGTGCTACATATTATGTATTTTTCTTCGAATTTCTGTATCAAGTTGGTGTCTCATCAGCTAACAGTAATCCTGGGGCTGGTGAGCACAAGGGCCATTTTCTAGGAAATTAATATCCTGGAAAACCGGTCGCTACAAGATATTACCTGAACTTGCTTAATGAGGGATCCCGGAGAGGGGCGCTTGGATAGGGCGACGGCTTTGAGCTTGTTTGCGGTAGTCTTGGCGGGGTGCTTGCGCTTCTTCGTACCATGAGCCTCGACGGTTTTGGCCAGAGCCATAGACATCACGTCGGTCGGTGCTCCAGCGTCCATCCAAGAGAGGAAGCTGAGAGGGAAGAGTGAAATGAGGAACATGATGAGGGAGAAGCGAAGCGAGTGGGGGTTTTCTTCAAGAGAGGAAGCTGAGAGAGAAGAGTGAAATGATGGTTGCTTCTTCCGTCCAACTTACTGCTAGAAAGGAGGGGGTTTTGTGATTTGCCGGCTCATTGGGCATTACAGCGGCGCTTCGATCGGGGTAGTCTACCGTCACTCTACTACGGAGTAATTTAGTGCATGGCTGGTGGACCCCGATGCTGGCTGTCCCACATGTCGGCGAAAGTGAGTAATTTAGTGCATGGCCGGAGGAGGATCCGCATGGTAGAGAGTGTCCATTGTTTTTTTTGAAGAAAAAAATGATTACAGCAAGCGTTTCCACTCTTACGACGGAGGGGTGCGAAACACGGCAGCCATTTGAACATACACAGTGCTCCTACTACTAGGCATGTGCAGTGGTTCATACGTCAGTACTACATAATCTTGTTGCTAGTGTAGTAAGATATGATGATAACAAATGATGTTGTGTGCATGTCAACTATATGAACAGTAATGTAGTAACATAGTACCGCTTTTTCGACTATCCGGTCGAGAATGAACGGTGAGATCAATGTTAACAGAACTAGTTCTACAGTGCACGGAGAGTATGGTGCTACAATACTCCATGAAACATGAACCATATGAAGCACGAATCAGTGTTAGGCAGGGTGTATGAAGGGTTCACGAGATGGGAGCAAAAGTTCCCTTCTCGACTCACTTTTGGGTGTTTGGCAGAGTGCATGAAGGGTGCATGAGTCCACACTAGCAGGTTAACACAAATAAACGAAGAGGGAACAACTATATTAAGATGAGAATGCAACCAAAAACACCCACACGTTTTGTGCTACAGTGACTGATCTGCACTCTCTGAGTTTGATCCAATGGTCATGTTGCACTGAGACATGGATATGCCCATGCAGAGGGCGCCTAAACACCACCGAAGTCCCTCTGCTTCTTGAGGCGCACGACGTTGGTGATGCAGGGTGCAACCGCCCGCAGAGCCCGCTCCCGGTCGATGGGAGCCAGCTCGTCAAAGACGGCGTCCAATGGCACGACTGGATTCCGGTGATGGAGCCCTGAAAGGATTCGCCTGGCAATGACGACGGCAGCCTGCAACCCCTCCTTGTACAACTCCGCCCCCACCATCACACGGAGACGGCTCGGCTCCTTGGAGATATAGGTGAAGAAGGAGACCAGGTCAGGAAGCCGCAACTCATTGAAGTCGACGGGGTGGTCGAACGGGTTTAGCCCGATGGCTGTCATGGCTGCGCTGGCACGACTGTAGGCATTGCGCAACCACAACACGTGCGTGGAAACTTGGTCCACCAAGTGGCTGAGGCGATCCTGGACCTCTTCACGATCGGCCCGCTCACGCTCCAGCCGGCTCCCCTAATGGCCTATCATATCTCCCGCTTTCTGCAGCAATGCCGCTGACGCCTCGAGCATCTTTGTGGTGGACGTCTGCCGCTTTTGAAGCTCCATGAACGCCCGCACATAACGGATGAGCATGGCACTTCTCTCCTCCTTGAGCTCACGGAGCTCCACGTCCTTGGCCCTGAGCTCCGCATCCTTGGCCTAGAGCTCCTGTGTCAGGCGCCTCCCTGGGACTCTGTGATCAGCTGTGCCGCCATGGCACCAGGTAGAAGCAATGGGGAGAGGAAGCAAAGGGGGCAAAACGGTTGAAAGGCAATGCAATCTACGGGAAGGCAGAGGGAGCCAGGTGAGGAGGGGGGAATCTTTTGGTTTTCACCATGGGAAAACACCAGTCGACGACTTCTCACATCAGGGAGCAGTGGGTTTTACAGATGGAGTCATCTCCTGACTAATTGTTGCCGCGCCTGCTCCCGTCAATCAAAAAATTGAAAATCCTGCCGCACCTGCTCCCATCAAGCAAAAAACACCCAAACACCAGAGCAACACCATGGTGGATATTTAAATTTACCTGCCGGCAAGGAGATAAAAAAGGGGTGAAAAAACAAATGTGGCGGTGGCCTAGCTAATTGGTCGAACTAACCCAACTAGCTAGCCATCGTGCTTCACTGATGTACTTAGCGGGAAAGGTGGTCTTTCCTGATTTGACGAGTCATTTACTTGCTTCGGCGCTACGACCGAGGAGGGCCCAGAAAATGCACGGTAGGGCGTCCCACGTCTCGGCAAGCACTACAAGAAATATGTCAACTAGTGACCTTCTGTCCGTGACCCTGGAAGAATTGGTCATAGATCTATGACCATTTGAGACCAATTGGTCAAAAGCTGTTCGGGGGGGCTCCAAACCCTAAACCATTGCGACCATTTTGCTCAGAAAGGTCGTAATTTCCTTACACGAAATGGTCACAAAGCAAACAGTGCAGGTCCGCTGCCTTATTTCTAGTTGTTAACGACCAATATAGATGGTCATCGCCATGTAGATTGTGGTGGGTTGTGATGACTAGGCACCATCTCATCAGTTTTGCCTATGTGTCATGTCCACGTGTCAATTTTTGCCCTAGGTTGTGAAGCAACCTATATTTCTGTTATTCCAAAAATTCCCAAAAAATTCTCATAAATTTTTTGGATCATATCTTCATCAAATATGTCAAAAACCTTCCTTGACTAGTTCAAAAATAACTCAACAATATTCATTTTCCTATCATGTTCAAAGCAGCACTTTGTGAAGGAAGTACCACTTTGTCATGTCCAAATGGTATCCATTTTCTACAGTGCTTTCCTATGCCCAAATAACCATCCTCCACCAAATGCCAGCTCAATCCATTCATTATTTTGAGCCCAGCTTCAACATTCGTATTTATGTCCAGTGTGGTACTTTACAAAGCAAGTACCACCTAGGCTCCTCCTTTTGAGGTGAAAATTTGTGAAGACGGCCTTCTTAGTAACTGATCATCCTCAGCCAAAACCCACGCCCATTAGCCATGTGCATTTCCCGTACCGCAAACAAACACTTCGCTGCTTATTCATGTTTGAGCATCGATCGGTCTCCTCGTCAGAATCTTATGTTGTGATTTTCTTCCTAGCACCTACCTAGGGAGTGCCCAACCCACTAGACATGCCTAGGCCGCCCAGAACACATGGCAATGCCACGGTCACGCGGTGACCACGCGGCGGGCATGCGAGCTTACGCGCTCTAGAGTTGGGGCCCTTGGCCACCGTCCAAACCTTGATGTCTCGCCATCAAACCATGTATTTATGATTAAATAGATACTTATTTACCTAGAAATGATTTTTGGAAAAAAATAAAGAGCAAACTACGAGGTACCTATAGTTCAAATTTGACCAGATTCCAGCTGAATCGACGGGAATTTGTCTTTTTCACCAGAGGTGGATCAAAACTTTTGACACCCAAACATTTTGTCAATTGTGCATTAAATATGGCCTTGTATTTTATAAAATTGATTAGGTCCAATTTTTCAACAAATATATGGTAGGTCCTTCACAAAAAAACTCATTTTGGGCACTCGAAAAAATGGAAATGAATTTTTCGTCCAAAGAAAATGAAAAGGTCCTTAGACAACATCGTTTGGAATTCCAAGATGCACCCTTGTGCACGATATGAGGTCATTTGAACAAACTATGCCATGAATGTGGCCATAAGATTGATCATTTGGCTTGAAAGCCATGAATCTTCACACATGATAGCTCATTTCTGAGAACACTTTTTAAAAATAATTACCGTATTACAAGTTTATTATTTTTCCTGGAAACTTGGGCATATATAATGACACAATGCGGAGGTTTTCCAAATTTTTTTAATTTTTATGCCCGTTTCAAAATGCGGTCAAAACGGCGGGAATGACCGTTCCTAGCTAGTGGTTGAATCTTGGAAAACTTTTGATGTTTCTCTGATTAAATAGATACTTATGTACCTATAAATGATTTTTGAAAAAAATAAAGAGCAAACTATGAGGCAACTGCAGTTCAAATTTGACCCGCTTCCAACTTAATCGACGGGAATTTGTCTTTTTCACCAGAGGTGGATCAAAACTTTTGACACCCAACCACTTTGTCAATTGTGCATTAAATATGGCCTAGTATTTTATAAAATTGATTAGGTCCAATTTTGCAACAAATATATGGTAGGTCCTTCACAAAAAAAACTCATTTCGGGCACTCGGAAAATGGAAAATGAATTTTCCGTGCAAATAAAATGAAAACTCCCTTAGGCAACATTGTTTGGAATTCCAAGATGCACCCTTGTGCACAATATGAGATCATTTGAACAAACTATGCCATGAATGTGGCCATAAGATTGATCATTTGGCTTGAGAGCCATGAATCTTCACACTTGATAGCTCATTTCTGAGAACACTTTTTTAAAATAATTACCGTATTACAAGTTTATTATTTTTCCTGGAAACTTGGTCACATGTAATGACACAATGCGAATGTTTTCCAATTTTTTGATTTTTTTGAATTTTTTATGCCCGTTTCAAAATGCGGTCAAAACGGCGGGCTTGACCGGTTGTATCTAGTGGTTGAATCTTGGATTTTTTTGGTGTTTCTCTGGTTAAATAGATACTTATGTACCTAGAAATGATTTTTTGGAAAAATAAAGAGCAAACTACGAGGCGGGTGCAGTTCAAATTTGACCCGCTTCCAACTGAATCGACATGAATTTGTCTTTTTCACCAGAGGTGGATCAAAACTTTTGACACCCAACCATTTTATCAATTATGCATTAAATATGGCCTAGTATTTTATAAAATTGATTAGGTCCAATTTTGCAACAAATATATGGTAGGTCCTTCACAAAAAAACTCATTTCGGCACTCGGAAACTGGAAAATGAATTTTCCGTGCAAAGAAAATGAAAACTCCCTTAGGCTACATTGTTTGGAATTCCAAGATTCACCCTTGTGCACAATATGAGATCATTTGAACAAACTATGCCATGAATGTGGCCATAAGATTGATCATTTGGCTTGAAATCCATGAAACTTCACACTTGATAGCTCATTTCTGAGAACACTTTTTTAAAATAATTAACGTATTACAAGTTTATTATTTTTCCTGGAAACTTGGTCACATATAATGACACAATACGAAGGTTTTCCAATTTTTTGAATTTTTTATGCCCGTTTCAGAATGCGGTCAAAACGACGGGCTTGACCGTTCCTATCTAGTTCTTGAATCTTGGATTTTTTTGGTGTTTCTCTAATTAAATAGATACTTATGCACCTAGAAATGATTTTTGGAAAAAATAAAGAGCAAACTACGAGGCAGCTACAGTTCAAATTTGACCCGCTTCCAACTTAATCGACGGGAATTTGTCTTTTTCACCAGAGGTGGATCAAAACTTTTGACACCCAACCATGTTGACTATGCATTAAATATGGCCTAGTATTTTATAAAATTGATTTGGTCCAATTTTGCAACAAATATATGGTAGGTCCTTAAAAAACTCATTTCGGGCACTCGGAAAATGGAAAATGAATTTTCCATGCAAAGAAAATGAAAACTCCCTTAGGCAACATTGTTTGGAATTCCAAGATTCACCCTTGTGCACTATATGAGATCATTTGAACAAACTATGCCATGAATGTGATCATAAGATTGATCATTTGGCTTGAAAGCCATGAATCTTCACACTTGATAACTCATTTCTGAGAACACTTTTTTGAAAATTATTACCGTATTGCAAGTTTATTATTTTTCCTGGAAACTTGGTCACATATAATGACACAATGCGAAGGTTTTCCAATTTTTTGATTTTTTTGATTTTTTTATGCCCGTTTCAAAATGCGGTCAAAACGGCGGGCTTGACCGTTCCTATCTAGTGGTTGAATCTTGGTTTTTTTTTGGTGTTTCTCTGATTAAATAGATACTTATGTACCTATAAATGATTTTTGGAAAAATTAAAGAGCAAACTATGAGGCAGCTGCAGTTCAAATTTGACCCGCTTTCAGCTGAACTGGGGGAAATTTGTCTTTTTCATGAGAGGTGGATCAAAGCTTTTGACGCCCAACCATTTGGTCAATTGTATATTAAATATGGACTAGTATTTTATAAAATTGATTTGGTCCAATTTTGCAACAAATATTTGGTAGGTTCTTCACAAAAAAACTCATTTCAGGCACTCGAAAAAATGGAAAATTGATTTTTGTGTGCAATGCAAATGAAGACCACAAAATCATCATTGCTTGAAATCCTAAGATACACATATGTGCACAATATTAGGGCATTTAAACATACACCATGAGGCTAATATGTTGAGTGTTTACCCGAAATAAGAGGGTAAAAAATATAAAAGAAACAAAAGAGAAAAATCCCAATTACATATGCTAGACTGTGATTGGTGGAACCATCTGTCACATGGATTGATGACATGGCAGCCATCCATCCATCCATTGCTAGGAACCCAACCGTCTATCCATCTGAAGAAACCCACCGCACCAAACCCTACCTCACTCACCTCTCCTCCCTCTCCCTCCCGCTCGCCGCCTCCCCATCTCTCTCTCTCCCCGATCTAGATCGATGCCGCCTCCCTCTCTCTCTCCCCGATCCAGATCGACGCCGCCTCCCTCTCTCTCTCTTCTCGTCGCCGGCGGCGGCGCCCTCCTTCCCTCGCCCTCTCCTTCTCCCCTCCTCACGGCGCCTCCACCATGCCACGAATCCCAGAGACCCACCCCGTCTCCGCGCTCGCCTCGGCAACCACCTCCGCCGGGCGTCCGAGTCCCATCCATGTCCGCGTTGGTTTCGTCTCTGTCTCCTTTCATGGGAGGTGACCCGCACCCAGCCCCGCGGCGGGGGAGGGGCGGCGGCGGCCTCGCGCTCCGCCCAGATCCGGTGCTCACGTGCTCCAGTGCCACGCGCGACCGTCTCCCATGGATAGGGTTTGGTCCACCACGTCGTCGATGTTTCTTCGGCGACTAAGGTTGGTCCCCCTCTTCCTCAACTCGTCTCCTATCCCTACCAGATCCTCTCTTCCTCACCTCGTCTCCTCTCGCTACCAGATCCATCCAGCACGTCGGAGTCGCTCGCGCTCCGGGCCGCCATGGCATGGACGGGAAGGCTGCCCCGACGCCGACGCCATGGAGAACCCCGACAGTCAGCCCCCTCTCCTATCCTCTCCTTTTCGATTTCTTCTTCCATTGCATTCCCTTCCATCCTCTTCCCTGACGCGATGCGGTTTCCGTCCATGAGCAGTAGCGTCAGGGGCGGTGAAGGCCAGCAGTAGAAGCATCCATCTCCAGCGCCACCAGGGGCAGGTAAAATTCCTGTTGATTTGCATATATGTGCTTCTAATCAGGGGCATGCACGCATCTAATCAAATTCCTCAACAACATATTTGTTTTTTACACAACAATGCATTCAAAAATCTGACCTATCTGTATACACACTTTGTGGAAGAAATAGGATATATATATATGTGCTTCTGTTGCTTCTATAGTATAGTTAGTACTCATGCCCATGATCGACCAGGTCCCTGCTCTATTTCTTCTTCTTTTGCTTCCTGTATGTATGTATGTGTCTGACGACGAAGGTGGTTTCTTCAGAATTGGAGTCTGACAAAGTTGTTCTGAACATTTCTTGAAACAGGGCGAGGCCGGAGATGTCTGTGCGGTGATGTTCCTGGGGTGGCGCCACTGTGCCCGACGCTTGCCCTGGTCGCCGCAATCGTGCTTCGGCGGCTTCCAGACCCTCTCCTAGATGTGGTGATGGTCACACCACAGCCGTGGTGTGGCTGAGCCTCCGCTACAGCCACAACCTCCCTCTAGTGAGCTCCTCCCTGTTCCTTCTTCTCTGGTGTAGCTCCTGTATGGCCTTGGCCATGATTTGGGTTGGGTGTGGGGCTTTACTAGTTGCTGCAACCAAGCATCAACTTCTACTGGAGCTCTCTGGTGATAAATTCATGCGGTTCTAGGGTCTGTTAGTAGCTGCCCATGTGTACTTGCTTTATATATGTGCTCCTGTGATCATGGTGGTGTTGATGCTTATCTTGCGTGTCTCTGGTGGTGGTGGTGTTGACATCAGTTACACACCTAGCTTGTAACTAATATCCTTACTGCTAATTTACCTCAAGTTTATCTGAACATGGTTGAAATGAGCGCTGCAAATTTTGATGTCTAAAATCAATTTTTACCTCAAGTCATTAAGTAATTATTTTCATTACATCACACTTAGCTGAGAATATTGGCTTGAATATTTTATGTATGCCCTGATGCATGTACACATACGGTTGAGCAAATTCCGAGTTGCAGTGGAACAACCTGGAGTTAGATAGGTTCAATTTTCTTTTATTCTATTTCTAGTTTAAGCATATGCAGATTCTAGTAAGTGTCTATGCATGTAGCCCCCTCGCTCGCGTACTGTTGCCGCTGCTCCTGCTATTTTCTACTGCCTGCGGCCGCATACTGCTGCTGCTCTCTAGATGCCGCAGCTACTCACTGCTGCTGCTACTCTTGCACTGCTGCTGCTGATGCTACTCGTTATGGAATTCCTTATGGAATTTGGTGCAGTGTACCATCAGTCACAGCTGCTGAGTTAGCCAGTTAGGTAGTAGTACATGACAGTGAATGGCTCAAAAGTATTTCTGTGTTTGATGCATGGCCTATCTTACTTCGTGCTTATACATTCTGTTCTGTACCTAACTTATATTGGAAGCTGACTATTTTGTAAGATGGATCTATTCATCATTAAGTGCACAAGTTTTCAGGATAATTCGCAACTGCATTAAAAAATTCTAGTGGGAGTTATACATGTTTTCTCATGATAGATTGATCTAGACTGAAACATGATTTTGCATCCCGTTTTCCGTCGACAAATATACAAGTTATACAAGTTATATCAGCAAGTTACTGTATGTGTTAGAGAAATCAGTGTTGATTTATTTGTTGTTCTTTTTTTTCTTTCTAATTTTTGCATGAGAGCAAACTGGTGTAGCTAGCTGGACTATGCAGCCATGAATCAGGAAGTAGCATATTCAGTTTTGCTAATAGAAAATAAATGTATTAAAAACTTTAAGAACTGCATAATAAGTGCTTGTTCATGTTTGGTTTTCTCTAAACTTTGTTTGTATGATTGAGGGCAAATTTACTTGGTTCTTTTCTCTAAACTATGCTTGGAACATTTGTTTTTATGATCTAAAATTGCCTTCTTGTGATGATGCAGGTGCCCAGTTTGTGCTCGCTACCGAAGGAGCTCCATGTTGAAGAAGATTGAAGACACTTGTAGAGCTACAGGGTTAACACCAGGGCAGCTTGTAGAGCTTGTAGAGCTTGTAGAGCTTGTATATGTATAGAGCTTGTAAATGTATCACGTGTAGAGCTTGTAGAGCTTGTATATGTTAGAGCTTATTATGTGTAGAGCTTGTAAAGTATATGTTATTTGTACAATAGGAGCTCTGTACTGAATCTGGCTGATAATATTTGGAGTATTATGTGTGTGTTTTGTTTGTGCCAATTTAAATACTGGTTATTTATTTACTATTAAATTGAAATATGAAGAATATGAACTTGCTAGTTGGGACCCACGTACCTGAACCAGACATCTGGTACCCATTTGACTAGTGGACCTTTTTTATATTACAAAAAAACTAAAACTTTCTAGCAGAAAAGGCCACGGCCCCAAAATGAGAAGGCTTAATTTTTGGGCTTGGCCCATCTACCTAGCCAAAATTAATATGAGAAAAAAATACAAATAGGCTAAATTGTTGGGCTAGGCCCATGTAGAAAATCGAATTGGACCAGGCTGAATCTTGTGCCACATCAGATTGCCACGCTGGATGCCGACGTGGCCTGGGGAGGTTGCTAGTGACCAAAACGCCACAGTGGACGTAGTTTGGTCATAAACGTCTACGACCATTCCAAAAGAAAGGTCGCTATAGTCAGTTTACGACCGCCAGCTTTTGACCTTATGTTTTTGGTCACAAAAAGGTCACAAATTGAGAACAGTGACCATTCAGTGACCAATAGTGTTGGTCACAAGTTGACATATTTCTTGTAGTGAAGGAAGAATATATGCGTACACCACCAGGGAGGACCACAAAACCACACGGTAGGGTGTGCCACGTCTCGGCACGGAGGAAAAATGTGCGTGTAAAAATATACTGTATCAGACGTAGTGCCTATGGTTCGACCCGGACCCAGCCAGCCGGTCAAAAACACCCCACTAGCCACACAACTTCATCATGCTAACGTGGCACGGAGGATAGGTGTGGTTAGCTTCGTCTCGACCAGCCACAACATCTCTTGTTCTAGGCAATTCTTCTATTTCCAAGCTTTTTTTAGTTATAATAACACCACGGCAAGCTAGTGCCACTCTTTGTGTGTGACCGTGCAAAGGTTAGACGATGGAGAGGAGAGAGAGATCACAGACCTGGGACCCACCAGTAAGTGAGTCAACGGTCATGCACGTATTGACAAGGCACTCCCTCTACTCTACTCAAAATACTGTATAAAATCAAATTATGGGACAAAGCCAACAACAGTTGTTGTTTCAGGCTATGGACTTACGCTTTGTAGTCCAGATTGCTAGTTCGAATCTCGTCTTTTAGATTTGTTAGTTTTAGGTCCAAATTTGATTAATTACAAGTGGGACCCCCGTGTGTTGTTCCGATATTTCAGGGTAGGATGGTTTTTTTTGAACAAACACTTTGCGCGGTTAGACAAGTAACGACACAAGTTACACGTATTTTGCAAGTTTGCAAACAAAAGTGACAGCAACATAGAATATGACATCTACCCCGCAGCTTAGATGCTATGGTGATACGAGTTTTTACATAGTCGGAAGTGAGATCAAATGGCTTGGGAGTAGTCTTTGTAATTATGTGCAATTTCCAAACTCTCCAAAGGTTTTTTTGCAAATAAAATATTCAGGCCTCGTGTGTGCCGCTGCATCTTGGATCCAACGGCTCCCCGTTGCTCTTATTAGGTGCTCCCCGTAGCTTAATTACCCGCTACGGTGATACGAGCATCTAGGTCGTATGATTAGTGATCAGATGGCACATGCGTAGTACTTGTACTTTCTGCACAATTCTCAAACTCTCTTAGTCGTATATTGCAAAAACATTCAAACCTCCTACTGTGGGTCATTAGATCTCCGTGAACTCGTATCACCATAGAATCTACGGTGCGGGAGCACCTCATATTCTCCCGTGCAAGAAAACATAAGATGCTCTCACAGCTTGGATGCTACGGTGATATGAGCTTCAAGGTTGTTTGATCTGAGATCCAATGGCATATGAGCAGTCTTTGTGCTTGTAAGCAGTGGCTGGACTCTTTGGGGGCTTTTCTGCAAAAAACCATTCAAACCACCGAGGAGTTGTTGGGTCACAAATCCAACGGCTCCGAAGAGCTTGTATCACCAGAGCATCTAAGGTGTGGTAGCACATGATATTCTTACATACAAGAGAATATGATGTCCTCCTCCATTTTAGATTCTACTATGATATGAGCTTCGAGGTCATTGGATATGGGATCCAAGGGCATCTGAGTAGTTTTTGTACAAATTGTGTGCAATTCTCAAACTCATCAAGGTTTCCTGTAAAAATATTAAGACATCATGTGAGCTGCTATATCTCAGATCTACAAGCTCCAAGCAACTCGTATCGGCATATAGCATCTAAGGTATGGGGTCACATGATATTCTCCCATGGAGGAGGGGTGGGGGTGCACAACCAATCAGTGTTTGGGAGGGTGGGGACAAATATAATCTAAACAACCCTAAACAGAGCTTCACAATTTTATGTAAGGTCGAGGGGTTAACCCCCGACAATCTACATAGCTCCGCCTAAACACAACATTTGCATGTACTGTAGTACTAGACTTAATATTCATGTTTGAGTTTCCTGTTCATTTTAAATATTGAATTGAGGACCATGTATGTCTTACATTTTACTCCCTTCGTTCCTAAATATTAGCCTTTTTATAGATTTCAAATGGACTGGCACATACGGATGTATATATACATATGTTAGAGTGTAGATTCACTCATTTTGCTCCGTATGTAGTCACTTGTTGAAATCTCTAAAAGATTAATATTTAGGAACAGAAGGAGTATTTTTGAATTCGTATCATACATGCATGGTTTGGAAAAATAGATGCACTATACTTATTGGATTGTTGTGTGTGTGTGTGTGTGTGGTCATATGCTTGATACGTACAAAGTTTTCTCACCACCATATTGTTCATCTTTTAAATACGAATTTGCCATGAAAAACTTACTAGGGATACCATGAAATGTGAAATCCATGTTGAGATCACTATATCACAAACTCACTCTAATTCAAGAACTCGTCATAAATCAATTACCACGTTGAGATTAGTATTTGCAAGGAAAATACGGGCATTGTAATACACATAGATTCGTTCCACAATTTAAAAGATTCCTTTCGTATTCTCGAATGGTAGGACCCAACGGCGTACCAGCCACACCTTGGCTCGTGTTGATCCTAAAAAAACGGGCTCATGTCCTTCTGGTGGCATGCGTGGTACGCACATTAGGCAACCCCAACCAGTCGAGCCTCCGTGTTTCGAGTCGAAATATCTGGCGGCCAGAATTCCAGCCCTAGGAAATTCCCCTCATGTCCCCGGTCCATAATGACTACCGATGAACAATGTAGGGATGCTTTAGTAACTAGACAAAATTACCTACCATGCTGAGCACGGTTCAATTCCCTCGGTCGCCGCTCCCCAAGGTCACCCGTCAACTGCATTGCCTTGTACTATTACTACTACTACACCAAGATGAGCACATAATTGAGCCCGTTTGTTCGGGCCTAGTACTTGAGTTAATATATCAGGCAATGCACTGGTACAGAGGGATTATCCTTTTACTCTGCATATATAACTTCTCTGAAGTCTAACTAAGCAAAATGTTTGACCAAATCCTTTCTTAAGAAATACAATAGGACAAATGTATGGCTTGAAAATTTATTGCATGATGCAGGTTATGATATTGTTTCGAATCCTGGATTTAAATTTCAGAAAATACAAAAGTGACCAAAAATTCATGAAACTGAGCACGGTCTTGTGATATGGCGCAAATATTCCTTCGTAATTTTTTTCTTCAATTTGAGATAAGCTGCTTATGAGAAGTTGCACAAATGAAGAACCAAGGTATTTTGGAACAAAGACCTGTCACGTTAAGGTGAACGCTTTGACTATTGAAATCGTGGGCGTTTATGTGCCGCCACGAGTCCTGCTTCACATCAGCAAGTGCCGTCCGAGCAAGCGTGTGAGTCGACGGGAGGCGTGCGAGCATATTGCTGCGCCGGCTGACAGGGAGGCGTGTGAGCAGACCGCTGTGCAGGCTCACCAGGAGGCGAGCCCTTTGACCAGCCTCCGCCGCCCATCTTCGTCCCAATTGCTCCCACTTTTAATGTTGTCAGCGCCGCAGTTTAAAATCAACCCTGCACTACCCGGTATCGCTACAATCTTCTCTCTTCCTCTCCGATTCTCCTGCCGTCTACCTCTAACCAGCCTGACCTAAACATACATCATGCCGCATCACGGTGGTCTGCCCTTAGTCTTCCAGTTTCCCGAGGAAGACACCTAGCCGGAGTCTCAAGAACATAAGGTGCTTTGGGACGAGCTTGAACCGACCTTGTGGGAAGATGTCGCGCCTGTCCCCGCTCCTGTTCCGGCTCCCATCGCCCCGACTACGCCAGCGCCCATCCCCGTGGCATTGGTGGGCTGGGAGCCGCACATTGTCATCGAGCTTGATGCCACAGGGTTCCACGAGGTCCCCGCCGACTTTCACGTGCCCGTGCACCTGCCAGCGCTTGCGCATGCGCGTGCACTAACATGCACGCCCGTGTCGGTGCCCATGCACCTGCCAGCGCATGCGCCTGCGTGTGCACTAACGTGCGCACCCGTTTCGGTGCCCGTGCATAATGTCTCTGCCGCACCGTTGCCAGCGCCTGTCCCCGCGTGGGTGCCAGTGCCCCCCTCAGTGGCATGGATGGCCGCCGTCGACCGCTTCCTTGCATCAATGCCAGTCGCCTCCTCCCGCCAGTTGACTCGCTCCTAGAGACCGAAGTCCAGAACATTGCGGCCTTCCTTGAAGCTAGGGCCAACGTCCAGGAGTACGCCAACAACGGCGCAAGACGCCGCCGTCGCCGTCGGTCAGTGGCCCGACGACACACAAAGCACAACAGAGGAGCCGCTTCCCACTGCAAGACGCCCCCGCCGCTGCCGCATAATCTAAATTTGCCATGAAAAATGTTCGGATTGCCATGCTTAAAATCCGAATGTTTATCATTTCCGTTTATTTTAGACCGGTTGTCGTATGAATGTAAAGTCAGAGTCAGACTGAATGAAATATGTGGTTTGATCGATTGAATGTTCTGCAAGAGCCGTATCAAATTAAATATAAAACGTCATCAAGCCACATGTATTCCTTCTGATCCAACGACCTAGAGTACTTCAATGTCAATCCCTCAACACATTTAGCGTGCAATTAATTTCATGCCAAAAATAGTGCTAATCACACACGCAAATAATATCCTACTTAATATCCGCATGCACTTAATATACTTCCAAATTAACGTGCATTGCACGTACACATTGACTAGTGCTACTAGTACATGAAACTGGTGCCGTAACTTGTGAATGCGTCAAGATATGATCAACGGCAACATCGCCCGCGAGTTCTTCATGTTTGCCCGTGCGTCTAAACGCAGAAGGGGAGGAGAGAGAGAGCACACATGGAACCCACCAGTAAGTGAAGGCGAATTGTACATGCTAACGAGCCGGTCCCACTAATGTACTAAAAATAATATTACATGTTATCCATTAAATAGGTTGTGGCAATATAAAAACATTATATGAACAAAGGGGGGTACAACAAACATTGTTGTTCTACGTATGTTGTCTATTGACGTGCGGCTTGAAGGCCCTGGTCGCATGTTTGATCCTCGTCCTTTTTTTAATTTGTATATGGGTCCAAATTTATGTAATGACAGGTGGGCCCCTCGGTGTGTAGTTTGTAGTACTTTAATTTGTGGGTCGAAATTTGTCCCATTCCAAGTGGACTATCGGTGTGTAGTTTTGTAGCTTATTTATAATAATTAAAGTGAACAACAAAGTTTTTTGCAATAATACCATGGTGTGACGTTGAAGGCGAGAAAGGACGTGCGAGAGAGTGATGAACGAGCCAGAGGGAAATCAACTGGGGGAGGTGCGGGGGTTGCAACGGTGTTTGGAGTAGTTGTGGGCCGAATGCTATAAAAATATAATCTAAATCCACCGGAATGAATGCCTACACAAATTAATCCAAGGTTGGAGTCCCCCTCACAATGTAAATAGCTCCGGCTTTGCGAGGGATGGAGAGGTAGCTTCAGTGTGTGGAAGATACAATGTGAGAAAGCAAGGTCAATCGAGAGACATATAGATAGAGAGACAAAGTGAGTGTGGTCCTACATTCATTGATCAGATATATATGCTCTGGAGAGATATTGTCCGATTGAGCTTTTGGCAAGGGTGAGGGTTGTAAGATAGAGCTTGAGAGATGATCCAGTCACAGACTTGTAGATATATTTTATGCGTGGGAGGAAGCAAGGTCAATCAGTTACATATATAAAGGGAGAGAGATTGAGCGAGTGTGGGTCGACGTGCGATCGAAAGAGTGAGACGGGTTGGAGAGAGTGACCTAGATAGACAATGTGCGTGAGAGAGTATACAATATGAATATGTTGAATTGGGCTCAAACATGGAGATATATCATTTGTGTCCGAGAAAGAGCAAGGTCAATCAAGACATACAAAGAGAGAGAGGGAGATAGAGAGAGATAGAGAGATAGAGAGAGAGAGAGAGAGAGAGAGAGATTGAGCGAGCATGGCCCGCCATGAGGTCGAAAGAGTGGAGGCGGCTTGGATGGACTGACCTAGATAGACAATCTGCATGAGAGAGTATAGAGTGTGTCGACCGAGGCCTGAACAGGGAGATATATCATTTGTGTGTGAAAGAAAATGAGGTTAATCGAGACTCAGATAAAGAGAGCGAGATTGAGCGAGTGTGGCCCACCGTGCAGAAGAAAGAGTGAGACAGTCTCGAGGGAGTGACCTAGATAGACAACGTGCGTGCATGTGCACGAGAGGCTAGGAGTCTAGATAGGCAATGCATGTATCTACCGCGAGAGGGTGGGAGGGAGAGAGAGGGAGAGAGAGAGAGAGAGAGAGAGATGGGGTGCAATGGCGGGTGTGTGAGGTAAATACATTTGGTAACAGAGTGGAAAAAAGGCGGTTGTGTAGTTGAGAGAGTTAGAGATCGAAACATGGAGAGAAATAATGAACGTGTGTCGGAAACCAAGCTTCCTAAGGTGGTTAGGAGAATAAGATTGACCGATACAAGAA